>NC_081178.1:15954753-16186903 GCF_012432095.1 Onychostoma macrolepis | reverse complement strand
ACAAATTTTCATTTTGGTGTGAACTGTCCCTTTAAGATCTTTATCGCGCTAAGTTCTAAGTCATTATTCACTAAAGTATTTTTATCTTCCAGCTGATGATTTCTACTCTGCTGTGATGCCTCAGACAGTAACAGCTCTGACAGGCTCTTGTGTGCAGATTCCTTGCACATTCAGCATCTCTAATTTTGAGGACAAACGAAAAAGAACAAAATCTATTTATGGGATCTGGCTAAAAAACATATCACAGTATGCTAGCAAAGACAGTTTTATAGCTTTTAATAGCAGTGAATACATTATTAAAGGATTCAGTGACATACAGATGACTGGAAATCTCAATGAGAGGAACTGCACAACTGTCTTCTATAACATCATGAAGAATCATTCAGACCTCTATTACTTCAGACTGCAAATGGAGCCAAATGTGTTCAGAGCAACATTTAACCCCAGGTCAAATGTTTCAAGCAAGACTGTGAGGATCAATGTCACAGGTAAATGTCATCTAAACTGCCTTTTACATACAGGACAGGTTTCCATACTTTATGTCATTAAATGTAAGTAAATAAATAAATAAATACATTTAAATGTAAATATTATTTACATAATACTATATAACTAGCATTATTAAGTTTCTTTATGATGAACTATTTTTTTTTTTTAAATTTTATTATATTTTATTATTTCTTTCCTGTAGATTCAGCACAACCTCCTGAACTGAATCCCAGTGAGCTACAGTATGTGAAGGAGGGAACTACAGTCAATCTGAGCTGCTCTGCTGAAGCCCCCTGCCCCAAACAACCTCCTACAATATCCTGGTCTAACATCCCTGAATCTGCCCACATTACAACACAGTTACAGGAGAAACCTGATAAAACCCAGTCAGTGTTTTCATACGTGACCTTCAAAGCTTCATACAAAGATCACAGGAAGAACATCACCTGCACTGCTACATATCCAAGAAATACACCTGATGCCTCAACTGTGAAGAGCACCGTGATGCTACGAGTCCTGTGTAAGAGATGTGACTGCTTATTTCATTTAACAGAATCCTGTGCTTGTTTAAATGCACAAAGTGCTGCTTAAACATATATAATCTGATGTTTTGCTACCCAGAAATGTCTAATGCACAGGTGTTTGTGTTTCTGTCATAGTGCATCCAACAGAAACTCACATCAACATCAGTCCATCTACATCGGTCTCTTTTGGCACTAATGGGACTTCGACAGCACTGAATAAATCTAGCAGTCATTCAACAGCAGAGATCCAGCTCACAGCTGAAAGTGAGTTACACAGTTTTAAAAGTAAATAACAAGATCATTTACAGCAATGAAGATTATTTGAAATACATTCTGTTCCAGTTACAGGCATTTCACATGACACAGGACAAGATGGATACTCTATGTCTGTGATTGCTGGTTCTGTGGGAGGAATTGTGGCACTGATCACACTCTTTGCTATTGGATTTTGTGCAAGGTAAATTAAATTATATTTACAGTTACATCGCTGATGTAATTTTGAAACATGATTTTAAGAGACACAGCATTGTGCTTGTGTTAGTTTAAACATCAGGCACAGTTGGAAAAACACATGAATAACATATGAAATGGAGTTGCTAGTGTTTGACTTCATACAGTGATACTAGATTACCAGATTAGCTTTTACAAAGCACTTCAGTTATGCACAGTCAAGTTTTCAGTGGAGTTTTTTTTTTTTTTTTGCTTCCTCTCACAGGACAAGAATGAAGACCCGCAGAGGAGAAAAAGTTTCTGTAAATCAAGTATGTGCACTTTAATCTCATACATATTGTTTTAAACTCCCAGACAATTAGAAAAGCAAGACACTAGACTCAAAGACAACTAAACATTATCGCTTTTGCATCCTTATTGGCACGCAGACGGGTTCTATTACATTGGAAATCTATAAACCCACCTAAAGCATCGCATTGGCTTCAGGATCTGATGTTATACTTACACTTGGAAAAGATTAAATATTCAATCAGAGGTTCTCATAAATTTTCTTATGTCTGGCAACCATTACTATCATATTTCTCGGCCATAAATGTACTCCCTGGGGAGTAATGGGTTTTACATTGACACTGTAACCTTTCCTTTTTCACAAACCTCTTTACATGGTGGTCCCTTGGTGTCTGATGCTTGGTACTTTTACAAATGTAAATATGTAAGGTTTATGCCACTTATTATCATACCATTGTTACACTTTTGAATATGGTGTCCATTTTTTTATTTTATTTATTAGGGCCCGAGCACCGTTGGTGTGAGGACCCTCTTGGAATTGCTTTGTTTATTATTATTTATTTATTTTATTTTATTTTATTTTATTTTATTTTATTTTATTTTATTTTATTTATTTTTTTTATATGGGTGTATATACCTATACATATATTGACATTGTCTTAACTATTGCATTTTTATTACTATCTACTATTATCTATATTATCTATTATTTATTTTCATTATTGTTTATATTTTAACTTTAATTATCATCATCTAAGGCATCTAAGGTTTTTTCTGGGGTGGATGGAGAGGGGTTGAAAATGTTAAAAAAAAATAATCTCTGTACAAATAATAGCATTTATCTTTGGAAAAAATAAATAAATAAATAAAAAAGAAAATGACAATATAAACTCTTAAAAAGAGAAGACTTGCAAAAAAAAGAAAAAAAAGAAAAGCAAGACACTGGATACTTTTAAAAACTGAAATGTGTTCTCAAGTCAGCAAAAAACAAACCAATTTTCATTTCTGCTTTACATGCTATATAAAGTGGAGCATGTTTCCTCAAACATCAGTCATTTCACACCACTGACTGAACAACCAGAAAGTGTTTTTAAGTACACCACTATCAGGGTTGGGCAAAGATACATCAAAATGTATTTTATAATAAAATACCAAATACCTTCATTTTAAGTGTATCAAAATAAAGTACAAAATAGAGCAACCACACCATGTATCAAAATAAACTACTGTATTTTTGTATTTTAAAAACACTACAAAATACTTTTACAAGTTAACATGAAATTTCAGAAAGTAGCAACGGAACTTGTTAAAGGGATAGTTCACCCAAAAATGAAAATTAGCCAAAGATTTACTCACCCTCAGGGCATCCTAGGAGTGTCTGACATTCCTCTTTCAGACGAACACATTCGGAGTTATATTCGACATTGTCCTGTCTGTTCCAATCTGTATAACTGCAGTGAATGGTGCCCCTGTTTCTGAATCCGAAAAAAAGTATCCATCCATCATGAAACTATGAGGTGTTAATAAAGGCCTTCTGAAGCAAAGCGATGCGTTAGTTTAAGAAAAATATAGATTCTTACAACTTTATAAACTGAAATCCAGTCTTCCAGTCGCTCAAGCAGGCATGTTCACAACAAGGCGGTCGAGCGTATGACGTTGGAGTAACGAAAGGCGCAACGTAAGATCTGGAAAGCAGACTGTAGTCTCGCGAGAGTAAACTCCGGGGAGAAGCGTGTAATCTCGCGAGAACCAAGTTCTGTGTACAGCACATGGAAACCATGTGAACAAGTCAACTGTATCTGTTTTGATTAAAATGGTGCATTCGTGTCAATAATAAAAAATAAGTTTGTGACAGGTGTTTTTGCTTTTTTTGCAGGTTTTGCTTTCTCCTCTGTCCATCCGCATTCGTCATGCACGCTCTCCCCAGATCTTACGTTCGCCTTTCGTTACACCTACATCATACGCTGAACGTGCCTGCTTGAGAGACCGGAAGCTGGATATTTCAGTTTATAAAGTTTTAAGAATCAACATTTTTGTTAAACTAACGCATCGTTTCGCTTCAGAAGGCCTTTATTAACACCCCAGAGCCATGTGAAGTAGTTTTATGATGGATGGATACTTTTTCTTTGGATTCAGAAACAGGGGCACCATTCACTGCAATTATACAGATTGGAACAGACAGGACAATGTCGAATATAACTCCGAATGTGTTCGTCTGGAAGAGGAATGTCAGACACGCCTAGGATGCCCTGAGGGTGAGTTTATTTGGACTAATTTTTTTTTTTTGAGTGAACTATCCCTTTAAGGAATATTAACCCAACTCCAACCATATCTGAGTTATATCTGAAGTTTCATCTGTGTGTGATGATATTGCAGGGTGTTCCTAATGAGCATATTTCATCAAGTTAAGTGAACTTTTACAGATCATCTAAATCCCTTTATGAAGGGCCCTTACACAAGTCTGTTAGAGAAGGGTACATACAATGGTCACTTCTAGGAGGTAATTTTATAATTTATGGTCATCTGACCCAGGGTGGACTGGTCACTGTCCTAAACTGACTCACATGTGCAAAAGAACAATAAGATGGTAGACCACACACTGTCATATGAAAATAAACATGGAAATCACAGAAATTAGCATTTACAGATTGATTTGTAAGCTGATGTACCATGGAAGCCAGCAAATTTGAACACAGGATAAGGAAAGGGAGCAAAGTTTTTCATATTGTTTCCTAAAGTTTTGCATTTAATACATTAGCACATTTACATATGACAGTGTCAATTAAAAGCAAATGGCAAAGCATTTCTTTTTAAAAAAGCAATAATTACAGTGGATGGCCAGTGTGCATTATCTTAAACAGTCATCATGATTTTTCAAGAATTTTATACCAGGATATATATGTGGTGTAGTTATGAAACTTTAGATGTTGCAGGCTAATAGGTCCTTAACATGCAGTCTGCTAGCAATCACGTCATAATACATGGCACAAGCTGACAGGCCTCTGCAGATTCTTCAGTCAGTGATCTTGCCTGCTCAACTTTTAAACAGTCATTTTCAATGTTCGCAGTTCCTCTGAAACCCTCCACCTCCCCCAGCTCCACCAGTCTAGATCTGCTACAGGATTTATGTGTGCCTATTCATGCAGCAGCAGCACATCTTACACACTGACATCAGCATGTCTGTGTATCTATGGACTTGTGTGCATAGCAGATCTAGAACATCAAGGGTAGATTATTTTGGAAAGGCTAGCAATAGCAAGCTAGCTTTAAAAGCATAAGATTCCATCCTCTCTGCAAATCCCTCTACAAAGCCACACCTCCTCCAACAAACTTGAATGCGCATAGGCAGACAGGCTAACCAATGACATGATGAGAGATGGCATTGGTGGAGGGTTGAATGCAATGCTGTCAGATTGCCTCATGTCTCATTCACCAGTACAAAGTGCAAAATGTTATAATAATAACACCTTCCATTCTCGCTCGCTGTGACCACCTAATTTAGTGATTGCTATATTGATGTGAAGAGACTTTCAACCAGCATAACAAAAAGTGCTTTTTGAACTAAATGACCTGCCCTGCCTTTAAAGGTGTCATATGATGCTATTTCTATTTTTCCTTTGTAGCTGTTTGTGCATGTACTGTATAAGATCTGCAGAGTTACTCAAAGTCTCCCACAAAAGGATTTATTCTATCTAAAAGAGAAGGCTGATCCAGACTGGGCTAAAATGCCTAATTAAAACACACCCCCACATGTCTACATCACGATGTGGAAATATTTGCGTAATGCAAAATTTGGTTTCAGTAACCGCAGTAGTGTTGATGCAGCCATGTCAGGGAGACGCTGTGTGTTTCTATGTGAAAGCAAAAGCACTTTATTTGCCCTTCCGAAAGTAGATGCAATTAGGAATCATGGTTAAGATTATTTACAACAGAACAGCACAGCCCAAATGTTCGAATTTGTGCAACACATTTTATGGACGATAGTTTCGTGAACCTAGGAAGGCTGATCAGCTACAAAGGCTATTTCTTAAAAGAAAAAAGAAAAAGGGTCAATTCTGACTTGACAATCTAGCGCTTCTGAATCAGCGACTGTAAGTATGATTTAAGTATTTGGGTCAATGACGTGACACTAATTTTTTTGTGTCCATATTGTTTAATTAAATTGAAAAGGGTTACAATTTCAAAATAAATATGCAAATTAACTGCATACATTCTCTTTTTTGTGGACCAAGTATAAAATTTCTGGTTTTAATTAATTTTGAGAGAATATTTAGGGGATTATTGCAAAATAATCAAGAGCTGAGAAAATGTAAGAACTGTAACTTGAATGCAATGTAAGTCGCTTTGGATAAAAGCGTCTGCTAAATGCATAAATGTAAATGTAAATGTAAAAATGTCAATGTGGTGTAACCATAAAAACATTGTTCCAAAAATTAGTTTACAAAGGTTAGTAACTCTCTTTAAAATGTGAGATAATTTGACATTTTTAGGGTATGGTCAGGTATTCTTAGGTATACATGTCAAATGGTATGACCTCAGAAATACATTGATAATTCATCATTATTATGAAAATGAGTATTAACTTTAAAAATGACATCTGAAATATTCCCACCAAGGCCATGCACTTACACCGGTGTCCATGATAATGCACGTCAAATTTGATGTTAAACTGAAATGTCAAGTGGTGTAACCAGTTAAAAGCCTTTCTGTTAGGGGCCAATTTAGTCAAATATCACTAGTTTATGATGCTGATTAAAGATGTAATATAAACTAACCTACTATTTGAAACTATTTTCAAGTGTTAAACGTTATGTTGGTTGTCTTTATCTACAACTTTATTATTAAAGCTCTGTAAGTCTAGGATAAAACAATTATGTTGCACAACATAATAGCTTTAATTAGGGCTGAACGATTTTGTAAAATAATCTAATTGCGATTTTATTTTATTTTTACCAATATTGCGATTGCGATTTAATATGCATTTATTTTTTAAAGCTCTTTATGTTCTGTATTATTCAAAGAAGACAAGCAATAAATCATTGTATAGTATGACCAACACAATATTAGATAGATTAATATCATATAGGCCGGGCCTATATGTTATGATGAAATTAGGTGATGCATGAATTGATATGAATGAACTTCAATCAGTAGTATATTGACTGATTTGTTGAACTTCCAGCCTTGTAAGCATGTAATAATTATGTCAACATAAAGCACTGACAAATAAGCCTGGTATAAACATTAATATGAAAGTCAGTAACAAATCACACAAACTGAAGTGGATTGCAGAAATATAAAAACAAATCTGTTGCTTTACCACACTCAGTATTTAGGTAATTCAAAGTCACTGTAATAAACATATGTAAACATGTGGATTGCACTTTTTAAACACTGTCTATTAACTTTAGACAGACTTGAAATAAATAAATAAATAAATAAGAATATATATATATATATATAATAATAATTATTATTATTATATAGCCAAATTAATTATTAATTATTTATAATTTTGGCTATATTATTATATAGCCAAAATTATCTTAAGGTCGTAGTCTTCAGTAATGAAATGCACCGTAAAACTGTTACTGCTTGAGTAATTTTGCCGTTTTGAAGTACGTTCATATATGCTTTCTAACAATTCCGCGTGTAACGTTTCACAGCAAAACCCGCCCAATTGCTAATCAAAACTAGCCCAATCACGTTTCAAGGGGGGATCCACTGGTAAAAATCACATTCCAGGGGGTAAAATAGGCCTACACATTTTTTGGAGGGATACCCATGGTAAGATTCGCATTTCAGGGGCTAAATATCAAGTTTTTGGAGGCAAACAGTGAACTTGGCAACACTGTAGCGTGTCAACTTGATGCTTCCTCTGAAGACTGCTTAGATGTGTTCGACTTGAAGCAGTGCTGCTTAGACCTATCGGTGTTTGTCATCGAAGTACTGCGAGAGCAATAGAGAGTTGACGTCTCCTTATGCTTTCTCTAGCCGTACTTTGATGTCATACACCGATCGGTCTTCAAGTCGAACACACCTCTTTACTCTCGCGTGTCACGGAACAGAGTGTAATCGCAGCCTCTGCCATTGAAAAATCTCATTTCTTCATATTGCGATATTATCGCAAATGTAATTAATGGT
Organism: Onychostoma macrolepis; assembly: GCF_012432095.1. Classification (NCBI taxonomy): domain Eukaryota; kingdom Metazoa; phylum Chordata; class Actinopteri; order Cypriniformes; family Cyprinidae; genus Onychostoma; species Onychostoma macrolepis. The sequence goes on along the minus strand of NC_081178.1, from coordinate 16,179,008 downwards.
TCAGCCCTAGCTTCAATGCATATTTCTATTCCATTCACTTAACATTTTAAAGGGATACTTCACCCAAGAATGAAAATTACCACCTGATTTACTCACCTTCAAGCCATCCAAGGTGCATATGACTTTCTTCTTTCAGACGAATACAATCAGCATTATATTAAAAAAAATGTCCTGGCTCTTCCAAGCATTATAATGGCAGTGAATGGGTGATATTTAATAGTCCAATAGAAGTCCAATAAACTGCATTTATCCATCATAATAAAAGTGCTCCAGATGGCTCCGGGGGTTAATAAAGGCCTCATGAAGTGAATCAGTGTGTTTTGTAAGCAAAATATCCATATTTAAAACTTTATAAACCGCAATTTCTAGCTTCCGGTAATTGTCATACACGTGTTCACGAGAGTGGCGTTCCAGGAGTTGACGTAGGATGTAGGCGTAGTGTAAGCTCTGGTGAGAAGTGACGAACATGGAATCGTAGAGGAGAGAGCAAAACAAAGCATTGGTCATGAATTAGAAGTACAAAATGAGGATTTGTAAAGAAGGATTGCAATGTATACCAAGAGGAGATTGGTTTTCCTTTGCTGTAAACAAAACTTGGTTCTCGCAAGACTAGCATATTCTTACTAGTGCTTACGCTACATCTACGTCCTACATCCTCCGCTGGAACGCCACTCTCTCGTGAACACAAGTACGACAGATAGCAGAAGCTATTACGGTTTATAAAGTTTTAAATATGGATATTTTTATTACAAAAGTACATTGATTCGCTTCAGGAGGCCTTTATTAACCCCCTGGAGCTGTCTGAAGCACTTTTTTATGATGGATGGATGGATCTTTAAAACAGCATCATATGACTTCTTTAACATGCTAAAACTGTTCAGGGAGTTGAAATGCTTGTATACACTAAATATTTTTGTTTTAATTTTTTAGGCACATGATGAAACCATTGACAGGAATTCCACATATGCTACTGTTCTCACCGTAACCAACCAGGAGAAGATCTCTGAAGATCAATATGTGCCTGACTGTAATACTGAGTTCAGTTCTCAGATCAAAGGTTCAATAGAAGAAGACAACAATGAAAAATGTTCAGATGTAGTATATGCGCAGGTGCATGTGTTAATCAAAAAACCAAAAGCCATCAGTGTTCTGCCTGGGGACATTTATGCTCAGGTGAAAAAGTAAAAACAATTATTTTTTACATCTCACAAAAAAAAAAAAAAAAGATTCTAAAAATAAAACGATACAATTGTCTTATTTTGCTTGCTGTCACTTTAAATAATTTTTCTTCCTTAAAACATTTCAAAATGCAGATGCAGACATTCCAGTCATGTATTTTGTCATTGAGGATTTTCTAAAAATACTGTGTAAAAATATCATCTCATTCTCATTTTGAAATCTTGTGTTGTAGACACATAGACTTGTAGACACATGTAGACACAATTTCCTTTCTGTAGATCTGACTATTGCATTAAGATTGCAAGCAGTATTGATAATGTCAAAATGTGACGTGCAGTCAAATGTCCCAGTGTGTTTTCTCTTTAAACAAATGTTCTAACTAATACACTTATTGTGCTTTGTGGAGTTTTGATATGCTTTATAGACTTAAATGTAGTGATAAAGAAACAATATCTAGAAACAAAATCAAGCTAATCAGTCAAAAGCTGTATGGCTTTTTTTTTTTGCTTTTTTTTTTTTATTGATTGATTTATATATGTAGATATTTTTGTAGTGATTTTAAAGTAATAAATGGAAAGCAAAGTTATGTTTGTATTGCTAAATTGTATTTCTCCATGGATCACCGATCTGATTTAGTGGTTCATGACAATTCATTAAATATCAATGGCTATAATGTAACTAGTACTCTGCGTAGTTTTTGAGAAGAGTGTACTTAATTACTTTTTTAACACCTGTACTTTTACTTGAAATTGAGTATTATTTCAGCAATGTAACAATGCTTGTAAATGAGTACAAATTTTCAGTACTCTTTCCACCACTGATTGTTTGGCAGTTCTCTTTGATTTCTTTAATGTTATTCTTTATTCATTAGCATTAATATTGTTCATTCATTATCCCAGTGATTCATCGCTGACAGCAGGCAAATACGCTGTATTAGAGACACTGGCCCCTTAAGAAATGGATCAGAAAACAGTGGATGTCCAAGCTAAGTAGTTTTAATAAGACCATCTCTGAATTTGATTCTGTATGATAGAAAGAACAGCTAGAAAACTTAGAGAAGAGACACATCATTCTTAGTGTATTGCATTTTATTAACATCATAAAGGCAACACAAACCTCTTTTTTATCAAATGGACATACATTATCAAAGGGACATACATAAATTCACAAACTGTAAAGCAATTTTGAGCAGGCCTATTTCACAGAGAGAAGGACTATTATTTTGACATGCTCTACATTCTCAGATGCAGATTAATATTTATTATTTTCATTTTAAAGAATTCTATGATGGTATGTCCTAAAGAGGTCGATAATGAACAATAGGCACACTTTGTATTCAAACAAATCAACATGTTGAAACACAACACAACATCACATTCACAAATCTTTTATGCAAATACCCCCAAAAAAGAAAGAAAGAAGGAAAGAAGAAAAAAACAACCAACTATGGATGGCCACAGGTTACCTAAAGAGTGAAGACAGAAGTGGCCTAGAAAAACAGAAGTGCTCTCACTGCAGTCATGCTCACAGCAATGACAAAAATGTGACTAAACCACCACATGATCCCAGCCGCCTCACCACCGCCATTCACACAGTGAGTGAGAGCAACTCTGTGGCCACCACTATTTTAAAAACAAAACCTACAAAAAAAAAAGAAAGAAAGAAAAGAAACAGCTTAATTAACGGTGGGTAATGCGAATTAAACAAACAACATATCAGCACCATGAAACAGTCACTATTAGCCCAGTTTCTTTGGGGCCTAAAGGTCATACTTTGGTTTTTATGTATACACGTACAGTGTGTGTGATGCAAATTTCGGCACCAGAATACTACGCACAGCGTGCGGATCCATCTGCAGAGCTTTTATTAACAGGCGTGGTCACAGTCATGCATGGGTCAGACAATGGCAAACAGGGATCAAAGTCAAAGTCAAAGTTTATTTATAAAGCACTTTTTTAGAAACAACAAGTGTTTACCAAAGTGCTGTACAGGCATGAAAAAGACAATATCACAAATAGAATAACAAAGTTAAAAAATATTGTAGAATAACATAAAACAAAATAGCAGCTCTCACACAGTGTTAAACACCAGACTATAAAGGTAGGTTTTTAAAGGGGTGGTTTACTGCGATTTCACTTTTTTCATTTTAAATAGTGTGTAATGTTGCTGTTGGCGCATGAACAGTATCTGCAAAGTTGCTGCACTGAAAGTTCAACGTAAGCGGAGATATCGTCTTTTAAAAATCAGGAAGTTTAATGCCTACAAAAACGACTCATATGGGACTACAACGAGATACTTCCCGGGTTGCATACGTAAAAAACCCATAAATTTGCATCAACCCCTCCCTCTGGAACATGCCAAAGAGGGGGCAAGGCCATGTTCTGCGGCTTTGTCGAAGAGGAAGAGTTATAGTGGAGAGTTGTAGCCATGCCGTCGAAACGGTGTTATTTTCACCCAGCTGTCAGGTCTTCTGTGTTCGGGCTTCCTACAGATGCTGTAGTTCGTCAACAATGGTTAAAATTTATGTTTGATTATGTTCCTGACAATTACAATCCTAATTTAGCTCTCTGTGCTGCGCATTTTACAGAAGACAGCTTCCAGAATCTACACGAGTTCAATGCCGGATTCACACAGAAACTATTACTAAAACATGGAGCAGTTACAACTTTAAAACCAGAGGCAGCAGTTGTTGGGCCACAACCTGTAAGTAAGATTTCATAATTTTAAATGTATTTGCATGTATAATTTCAGACGTAATGTTTTAGTTTTATCAAGGACGTAAACAAATGCCAACGCTGGCTTTAGTAGCCAGTTAGTTAAATGCTATTTCGTGTGTCTATGACAAATGCGTACAAACATTTTGGACCCGAATTTGTAATTATGTACTAATTTTGTAAATGTATTTTCCATGTATACTTTATGACGTAATTTTTCGATTTGATCAAGAACGTAAACACAAGCCAACGCTGTTTGGTTTTAGTAGCCAGTTAGTTCGATGCTATTTTGTGTGTATAAGACAAACGTGTACAAACTTTATTAAAAATTAAAACGTTAAAAATTATATGTAATCACAACAGCAAACTTCCATTCAGAAACGTTTTGTAAGAGCCGTGCTTGCGGAAGTTCTGCTTGACTCTCTTCATTACCGCTTTCTGGGTCTGATTCTGGCTCAAACTGATACGGCAATATTGACACCATTATTTACATTTGACCGGAGCACATGCGACTGTCGCCCGTGAAGGTAATGGGCGTGAAGTTTCCGGACAATGTGCAGTGGGAGAGTATAATTACTGTGTATAATTATACACAGTATACACAGTGCAGTTTAGCCAATTACAACACACCGGCCCAACTAACCAATCTGAGCCCATTGCCTGTTTCTGAGGGAGTGGTTTCATAGAATCAGGAAGTCAACCGGTCGTTCAAATGACAGAGGAGAAAGCGGCTTACAATAAAGGTGAAATATATGAAAAATTAGGCGTTTTTTAACAAACGAAACACGAAGACATGTTATATTGCACCCCATAAACGCAATCAAGCAAAGAAAAAAAGCAGTAAACCACCCCTTTAAGCTAGACATAAAAACAGAAAGTGTTTGGGCCTTTCTAACATGTAAAGGCAAATTATTCCAAAGTCTAGGGCCCGCCACTGCAAACGCACGGTCACCCCTGCTCTTCAGATTGACACGAGGGACAACTAACTGTGAATGATCAGCAGACCTAAGTCCCCTCAATGGAGCATATGGCTGTATTAAGTCTGAATGAACGAGGCATTTATATAGCGCTTTAATGTGCATTGCAATACACCCAAAGCGCTTTACAATCATGTGGGGGGTCTCTCCTCAACCACCACCAGTGTGCAGCATCCACTTGGATGATGCGACAGCAGCCACAGGACAACGGCACCAGTGCGCTCACCACACACCAGCTACAGGTGGAGACGAGAGAGTGTCATAGAGCCAATCAAGTGGATGGGGATTATTGGGAAGGCATGATAGACAAGGGCCAGTGGAGGGAATTTGGCCAGGACACCGGGGTTACACCCCTACTCTTTACGATGAGTGTCATGGGATTTTTAATGACCACAGAGAGTCAGGACCTCGGTTTAACATCTCATCCGAAAGACGGTGCTTTTTTTACAGTATAGTGTCCCCGTCACTATACTGGGGCATTAGGACCCACACAGACTGCAGGGTGAGCACCCCCTGCTGGCCTCACTAACACCTCTTCCAACAGCAACCTAGTTTTCCCAGGAGGTCTCCCATCCAGGTACTGACCAGGCTCAGCCCTGCTTAGCTTCCATGGGCAACCGGTCTTGGGCTGCAGGGTGATATGGCTGTGGCAGTAAGCATAAGTCTGAGAGATATGTCGGTTCCAGACCATTTAATAATTTAAAAACTAAGATTAAAATCTTAAAATCAATTCTAAAACAAACAGGAAGCCAATGAAGAGCAGCCAAAATGGGAGTAATGTGTTCCCGCTTTTGTGTTCCCGTTAACAAACGAGCTGCAGCATTCTGAACCATCTGCAGTCTGGTGAGGGAGGCCTGACTAATGCCTACATAAAGTCCATTACAGTACTCAAGACAGGATGATACAAAAATGTGTATAATTCTTTCAAGGACAGAAAAGATTTATCCTTAGAAAGTTGCCTCAGATGGAAAAAACTAGATTTAATTACCAAATTAATCTGTTTATCCAGTTTAAAATCACTATCCATTAAAACACCCAAGTTTTTTACAGATGGCTTCACAAATGGCTTTGAAACACCTAAATCCAGGTCAGGAGACCCACAGGCACCCCCTGGAGTAATCAATATAACTTCCGTCTTATCCTCATTAAATTTTAAAAAATGTACTGCCATCCAGGCTTTAATTTCCTCAAGGCAACACAAAAGTGGTGCTATAGAATTTGGATGTTTTTGTTTCAATGGCAGATATAATTGTGTATCATCTGCATAACAATGAAACAAAACATTATACTTCCTGAAAATGGATCCTAGAGGAAGTATATTTAGAGAAAATACAATAGGCCCCACAATGGAGCCCTGGGGGACCCCACACGAGAAACACGCAACAGAAAAGCTCCTACCAGACAAATATGATCGAAACCACTCCAACACAGTACCCTTAATGCCGACACAATGCTCCATACGAGAGATCAAGACGTTATGGTCAACATTGTCAAATGCAGCCGTGAGATCTAGGAGCATAAGGAAAGCATAGTCGCCCGAGTCTGTGGCAAGGAGCAGATCATTAAAAACCTTCTATAGGGCTGTCTCTGTGCTGTGTAGGGATTTAAAACCAGACTGAAATACCTCCATGGAGGCCATGTAAATTTAAAAAGGAGTACAGTTGTGTGAATACAACTTTCTCCAGCATCTTAGAGAGAAACGGGAGTTTTGAAATGGGCCTAAAATTTGCAAGGACCAATGAATCCAAATTATGTTTTTTAATCACTGGTTCCACAATTGCATGTTTAAACAACTCCCGTAGCAAGACTGCTATTTAAAATAGACTGAATTTTGGGTCCAATAGTTTCAAAAGCCTTTGAAGGATGTAGAAGACAAGACACAACAACAAGTAAACAAGCGAGGATCAATCGATGGCAAACGTAATCCAACAGGGCAAAACTAAGAGAGATAATCCAGGGACACGGTAATAGTTCAGGTGAGGTGCAAACACAATCCGAAACAGCAAGGCAAAGGGTTAATCCAAGATACTGTACATAGGCTAGAATCAAAACACGGGAAAAACAAGCAAGGCAAGACTATGACTGACTATGAAAACTAAGACAGGCTCCGTAAAGTAGCTATCACAGTGATGAAGGCTGAACAATACTTGGCAGTTTCAGAAGGATCTGAGTGGGCGTAATATAGTGAGTGTGTGATTGCCTACAGCTATGTTCAATCAGTGAAATGGATGATGGGAAATGCAGTCCAAGGTAACGTGAAACAGTCTGTGTGGTGTGAGAGTCAATATAATGAAAGGGCGACCTCTGATGGCAATCGGACAGAAGTCCACAGACCGGATTTGTGACAACCACCATCCACCACCATTTTTTGTTGCATGTGCGCATTGTTTTGCTTTTGCACTAAACAGTTCTCCCACAAGTTGGTAATCTGGCCTATAGGCCGTTGCTTGCGTATACCCTAAAAAACTAAGTATACTTGGGCCTTAAGCTCTCAGCCCTACAGTAGGGCATTGCTTTGATGCTTACATCCGAAAAAGATTTTTCTTTTGACTCAAGAGTCAAATGTCACCCTTAATGCTGGGGCTGATGTGGCTTGTAGCACCCCAATCGTGTGTCCCATTACATATAAATACTCAATAATTAAATCCAAACAGCCAAGTGTTTATAATAATGTACATCAAAATCAAGAAATATCATATTAAACAAATGTCTTATGTTTTCATGCTAATCAATTATCACAATAAGCTAACATACACAGCCAGTTACTTACAATCAATTTAATTCAGTATCTTAATATGTTGTGTTACCATATGAACTCTGATTGGACTGATTGGATTACACTTCTAAATTTGAATCTTTAGCATACCGCCACTTTTTCTTGCTTACCAGCACTCCAAGTAAAAGCGTCAGTATCTCTGCCTGAGCTAACTGCAAATGCTAACTAGCATAGCAAACGAGCAATCTGAAAAATCTTCAAGTATTTTTATATTTATTACTTTATATACTTTACCAAGATGTATTTATTATCTCCAGCTGGTAAACGTGTTTTGAATGTGTCTCCTCTGACCACTTGTGTTCGGATTTTGTCACATGCTAAGTGTGGTGCACAAATGCTAATGAATGAACCAACCCAGGTAACAGAGTTATGACCGAGCAACTGATTATGACTGCTTTTTTACTTGTCTTATGTTTGTTATGTTGGGAATCAATATAATAAAGAAGCAGAAAAACAAGCAGTATTGAACCACACTTTGTTTACTTAACTTCCCCTTTCCTTCTTCCTCTTTCACCCTCGAACAAGTACCTCAACAGTGCCATCTAGGGGAGGCCTTCAAAGTAGCACAATTATTCAGACACAACATCTTCCCCTTTTCAGAAAGAATGTAGCAGGCTTTAAACAACAGAAACATGTATAAGCCTATAATAAACAGGTACTGGGAATCACAATTAAATGAAGAAAATATTTTTAACTTTCTATCTTCTTGACTCAATTATTTTAACAGTTCAATCACTCTTCATTTCCTTACTCATGTAAAACATAGTCCTTAGTCCAGATAGGTTTCTGCCTTATTCTAGTACACCTGAATGGCACACTCGGAGGGTTAACCATTTGTGATGCAGATTGTTGCTTTTTGTAAGTGTCGGCACCACTCGTTTCTGGCACTCCAGCAAGACGTGAAGCATTCCATATTTTACCATCATCCAAGAGATAGGAATCCTCACCTCTCTTCTGCACAACAGATCTTGGTTGTGTGAACTTTTGGTCACCTTTCTTTACTTTCCAGGGTTTCTTAATCCGCACCAGGTCTCCAGGTTGGAGTCTAGAGGACTTTGCATTTCTCCTGGCATCAGTGTACTGTTTGACTTTGTCTTGTTTCCTTTTCACACGTTGTCGTAGTATGTTTTTGTCTGTGTATTTTACCGGATAGTCCATGATTTGTAGTTTTGTTCGCATGTATCGACCATGGAGCAACTCTGAGGGTGTAACACCCGTGGTAGCATGTGGGGTACTCCTGTAGTTCATAAGGAATGTTTGAGTGAATGATTTCCAAGGCTCTCCCTGAATTGAAGCAGTTTGCAAACAATCTTTTAGGACCCTGTTAAACCTCTCAACCTCTCCATTCGCCCGTGGATGATACACAGCAGATCTGAAATGGCGTATATCTCTCTCCCTGAGAAACTCAGAAAACTCAGAAGAAATAAACTGAGGTCCATTGTCAGAGACGAGTTCTTTTGGATTTCCTTCGCGGGCAAAGACTGAAGTCAGGAACTGTATGACAGCAGCTGTGTCAACTCTGGTTGAGAAAGCAACCTCCGGCCATTTACTGAAATAATCAACCAGCGTTATGGCATATCTGCAGTTTGCTGGTGCAGTCTCAAATGGTCCTACAATATCGATAGAAACTTTCTCCCATGCAAATGATGGCAACGCAACAGGTTTGAGCGGTGCAGCATGTGTAACAGCTGATTTATCATTCTGTTTGCATGTGGAACAGTCCCGTATCAGAGCTTCAGCCTGGCTATCCATTTTCGGCCACCAGTACAGTTGCCTAAGCCGCTGCTTGGTACGAACCATGCCTTGATGTGATTCATGCGCAAGGTCTATGAGTTTTTTCTGTAGTGACTCAGGGACCAAAAGACGATGTGTACCTCTGACCACGCATCCCTCCACTACAGCAAGCTCATGCCGGATTGGAAAGTAGGGTTGTACATGCAGGTCGACATCCTTCTTGTATTTTGGCCAGCCAGTCTGCTGATACGTAGAGAGTTTAGTCAACACTGGGCAGTTGTTGCATGCAGTCTGGAAATCACCCTTGGAGATTGCACTAGAAGCAAATGAGATCAAAGCAACGGATTCAATTGTTTCAGCATAGTTATGCTCAGTGTTAGGGAGTGGCATTCTTGACAAACAATCAGCAACACTGTTCATATGGCCAGGTCTGTACTCGACGTCATAATTAAACTCCAGTAAACGTGCAGACCATCTGGCAACACGCAAACCCGCACGGCTATTACCTTTACTGCTGAGTAGAGTAGTAAGAGCTTGATGGTCGGTGCGTAACATGAATTTCCTTCCCCACAGCCATGTACGCCATTTCTCTGCAGACCAGACACAAGCAAGAGCCTCCTTTTCTACGATGGAATATTTTCGTTCTGCATCAGATAAGGAGCGCGAAGCAAAAGCAATGGTTCTCTCTATTCCCTGGTCATCAAGCTGAGTCAAGACAGCACCAACACCATAATCTGAAGCATCACAGGAAAGTATTGTGCCGAGATTGGGGTTGAAGAGGGAAAGTGCAGGACTGTTCACTATATCCTTTTTTACCTGATCAAAGCTTTCCTGTGCTGCAACAGTCCACTGAAATTCACAGTCTTTGCGAAGTAAAGCTCTCATAGGTTCGACCAGAGTGGCATAGGCAGGTACAAACTTGCTGTACCAGGCGGTGAGGCCCAAAAACGACCGTAGTGTAGCTGCATCTGTAGGGCACGGTGCATTTGTAATTGCAGTGGTGTGGGTGTCATCAGGGTGCAGGCCAGCAGCTGAGAGTCTGTATCCGAGAAAGCTTAGTGAAGTTAGATTCAACTTGCATTTGTCCGGATTTAATTTCAAGCCAGCTTCACTGATCCTATGCAGAACAGCTTTGAGGTTTGCATTGTGAATGGCTTCAGACGCACCATGGACAATTACATCGTCCAAGTAACACTGTACACCTTCAAGGCCTTTTAGGATCATTGACATCATACGCTGAAAAGCAGATGGTGCTGAACACAGGCCATAGGGAACTCTACAGAACTGGTATAGGCCCTCGTGAGTGATGAAGGCAGTGAGTCCTCTGCTCTCCTCATGTAGTTTTAACTGGTAATATGCATTCTTGAGATCAAGCGAGGAGAACATTACTGATCCATGTAGTGCAGACAGTATATCTTCGATCAATGGTATGGGATGACTATCTGGTACTACAGCCTTATTGGGCTCCCGTAAGTCAACACACATGCGAATTGTGTCATTCTTTCTTTTTGTGACAACAATGGGTGACACCCACTCGGATGTGTCTACTTTCTCTATGATTCCGTTCTCCTCTAGTGTTTTCAGTTCCTCTGAGACTGCTGCTCGTACTGATAGTGGTAAGTGACGTACTTTTTGTTGTACAGGCTTAACTTCTGAGCGGACCTTCACTTTGTGTATGAAGTCTTTAGCACATCCAAACCCCTTAGAGGTTAATGCAGAAGTAGGAGTATCAGTACATGTAGGCAGACTGCAAGGCAGCTGAAGCATTGCACAGTGAGTGATAGGTTCAATCAAGCGACCACCTTTAATTTCAATGTCCAATGTTTTACATATGTCACGTCCAATTAGAGGTGTTCCTGATTTTACTATGTTAAACTCACCAACAACTGTTTTTCCACAGTATGTCACATTCAATGTCAAGGAGCCACAAACAGGTATTCTGTCCCTTGAATAGTTCAGAAGCTGCACTTTGGGTGGAGACAAGGCACATGAACTGAAGTGTTCTTTGTAAATGTTCTGAGGCAGAATTGATGCACCGAGCCTGTATCCACCATCATCTTAATGGTACAAGACTGTGCAGGGAGTATGGATGTAGCTACAGTAAAAGTTCCCATTGGGGCTCCATCATCTGTATTACAGTCATTTACACTGAGGACCGTCACTTCAGGTAAGCTTACTTCATTAACTGACTTTGATGACTTGCACACTTTTGAGAAATGTCCGATTTTTCCGCACATTCTACATTTGCAGTCTTTAGCCGGGCAAGACTTGTCATTTGCAAGGTGATACGTAGAACCACAGCGGTAACACTGCTGTTGACCCTTTATGCGTCTATCCTCTCTTGGCTTACTCTTTTGTTTACTTTTCTGCAGCCGCGTGTTAGTTTGTTTTTGGATGGCTGATACGTGTTTCGATTCCCCTTCAGCAATGACTTTGGCATCTGCAACCGCTGCTTCAATTTGTCGTGCAATAGTAAGTGTCTTTTCAAGGGTTAAATCTGGCTCTAATAACAGTCTTTCGCGAATTCTGGGCATGCACGTTTTCTCCACAATCTGATCGCGGACCATTTCATGCTCCATATCGCCGAAAGCACACGTTTTTACCAGTCCACGAAGCGCTGCAACGTAATGGTCTGTCGACTCACCCACGGCTTGAGCGCGTTGCCTGAAGCGATACCTCTCAGAAACAACATTCAGTTTTGGGGAGAAGAACTGTTTCAGAGCTTGTAAAGATCCATTATATGTATCAGCGGTAAGAGGCAGTGTATTGTAAATTCGCTGTCCTTCTGTTCCCAAACAGTGTATTAGTAGTGCTCTCTTCCTCTCGGCGGAAAACTCCTCACCACCGATAGCAAGCAGGTAGTTCTGAAATAACTTTTCCCATGTATCAAAGGGAATTTTCGGTTCACCTGGGCAGTCCAGAAACGCTACTGGGGGTTGCAGAGAGAGCAGAGACATCCTGGCATCCTCGTCGCCAATTGTTATGTTGGGAATCAATATAATAAAGAAGCAGAAAAACAAGCAGTATTGAACCACACTTTGTTTACTTAACTTCCCCTTTCCTTCTTCCTCTTTCACCCTCGAACAAGTACCTCAACAGTGCCATCTAGGGGAGGCCTTCAAAGTAGCACAATTATTCAGACACAACAATGTTATGACTAAAAATCTTAAATGTGTTACTAGCAGCAGTAGAATAGTTACTAGTCTCTATTGAAATCAAGTTCAAGTTCAAGTTCAAGTTGAGCTTTATTGTCATTCTGCTACATGTGTGGACATATAGTGGAACGAAATGTCGTGTCTCGCAGGACCACGGTGCTACATACTAGTTAGACATGAGATACACATACAGCAATGCAAATATGGGGGAAAAAAACAAAAAACACAATAGGGCTATACAACAGTTTAACCATCTGACTATACATATACTATAAATACTACTATACCTAGTTGACTACACATACACAAACTGAGACTGTACAAGAACTTTACATAAATACTGTACATGAAATAGTGCTAAAGAGATATGTGTACATGAAATTGTGCAGGAAATATATATTTTTTTACATTAAATTGTTCAGAAGAGAGATTTTGTGGGAAGCAGCGCATAGTGCAAAAGACTTAGTAGTGCAATGCTCCAGTAAACATTATTTTATAGTGCAATATTCAAGTAAACATATATTATCTTATTGAGTCTTTGTTGCAGGAGTGTTTATAGAAAGTGTCTAGTGTGCATATAGTGGGACGAGTGCGTTACTACAGGTGGTTTGTATAGCCCACTCACCTGTGTGTAGCACACCCAGAATTGCACTTAGGAGAAATTTGTCAATAGTTATTTATAGTTGGGGGGCTGAGGTGTTCATGGTTTCAGAGCGGGGACAGGGAGATTGGAGTTAAGAGCTCTCACAGCCTGGGGAAAGAAGCTGTTGAGCAATCTGACAGAACGAGCTTTGATACTCCGGTACCTTTTTCCTGATGGCAGGAGCTGGAAGAGGTTGTGGGAGGGTGGGTGGGGTCCTTCACGATGCTGGAGGCCTTGCTGGAGCATCGTGCAAGGAAAATGTCCAGGATGGAGGGAAGAGGGGCACCGATGATCTTTGCGGCAGTGTTCACTGTCCGTTGTAGGGTCTTGCGGTCAGCAGCATTGCAGTTCCCATACCAGACAGTGATGCAGCTGGTCAGCACACTCTCAATGGTGCCCCTGTAAAAGGTGGTGAGGATGGGTGGAGGAGACTTGCCCTTTTCAGCCGACGGAGAAAGTAGAGGCGCTGTTGTCCCTTCTTGTTGAGTGACGTGGCGTTGGTGGTCCAGGTGAGATCCTTTGTGATGTGCACCCCCAGGAATTTAGTGCTACCGACTCTCTCCACGGTTGAGCCGTCGATGGTCAGTGGGGGGTGGTCAACAGAGTTTCTCCTGAAGTCCATCACAACCTCTTTTGTCTTACTCACATTGAGGGACAGGTTGTTAGCACCACACCATTCAGCCAGCTGTGCCACTTCCTCTCTGTAGTGCGTTTCATCGTTGTTGCTGATGAGGCCTACCACAGTTGTGTCATCAGCAAACTTGATGATGTGGTTGGAGCTGGACTTGGCAGTGCAGTCGTGGGTCAGCAGCGTGAAGAGCAGCGGGCTGAGCACACAGCCTTGTGGGGCCCCTGTGCTCAGTGTGGTAGTGCTCGAGGTGTTGCGGCCGATACGGACTGACTGAGGTCTTGCAGTTAAAAAGTCCAGGATCCAGTTACAGAGGGAGGTGTTAATGCCCAGCAGGTTTAGTTTGTGGATGAGCTGTTGTGGGATTATTGTATTGAATGCTGAGCTGAAGTCGATGAACAGCATTCTTACATAGGAGTCTTTCTGTTCCAGGTGAGTAAGAGCTAGGTGGAGAGTGGTGGATATTGCATCGTCCGTGGAACAGTTTGGACGATATGCAAACTGGAATGGGTCCAGCGTGCTTGGGAGACTGGACTTGATGTGATGCATGACTAACCTCTCAAAGCACTTCATCATGATTGGGGTCAGTGCTATGGGACGATAGTCATTCAGACAGGACACATGTGACTTCTTTGGTACTGGGATTATGGAGGTGGATTTGAGACACGTGGGGACGACTGCCTGGCTCAGCGAGATGTTGAAGATGTCTGTTAAGACATTCGTCAGCTGTGCAGCACAGTCTCTCAGTACACGTCCAGGTATGTTGTCAGGGCCCGCAGCCTTCGTGGGTTAATCCTGGATAGGGTCTTCCTTACATCGGCTGGGGAGAGACAGAGTACCTGGTCGTTTGGAGATGTGGGTAGTTTCTGTGCAGGTGTGTCGTTCTGTATCTCAAATCGTGAGTAGAAGTGGTTGAGTGCCTCTGGTAGGGATGTGTCATCGTCACTGGCCTGTGGCGGGGCCTTGTAGTCAGTGATGGTCTGCATGGCTTGCCACAGGGTCCGAGTGTCTTTACTGTCGCTGAAGTTGTTGTTGATTTTTTTAGCATACTGATGTTTTGCCTTCTTGATGCCATGAGACAGATTGGCTCTTGCTGTTTTGAGGGCTGCTTTATCTCCTGATCTGAATGCTTCATCTCTGGTCTTTAGCAGCCCACGAACCTCTGCTGTCATCCATGGCTTCTGGTTGGCTCGTGTGGTGATGGTCTTGGTGACTGTCACATCATCTATGCACTTTTTGATGTAAGCAGTCACAGTTTCAGTGTACTCCTGTAGGTCTGTGTGGTTGTTGTAGGTGGCCGCCTCTTTAAACATGTTCCAGTCTGTGTCCTGGAAGCAGTCCTGCAGTGCTGAGGTGGCATTTTCTGGCCATACCGTGATTTGCTTTTGAACCGGTTTGGTGAGTTTCAGAAGTGGTCTGTATGCTGGGATTAGCATAACAGAGATGTGATCCAGTACCGAGGTGGGGGCGGGGTTCAGCTTTGTATGCATTTTTCTCTGTTGTATAAACAAAGTCCAGTGTGTTATTTCCCCTTGTTGCAAAGTTCACATGTTGGTAGAACTTTGGCAAAACTGTCTTTAAGTTTGCGTGGTTGAAGTCACCGGCTATGATGAAAAAGCCGTCGGGGTTATTTGTTTGTTGTTCGCTGATGGCGCTGTACAGCTCATGACGCGTCCTTTGCATTTGCACACGGGGGATGTAAACCGCGACAATAACAATGGCCGTGAACTCCCGCGGCAGATAGACTTCACAAACATAAACTCCACCAGCGATGAACAGTGTTTTGATACTAACGCAGCATTGTTACACCAATCTTTGTTGATATACACACACAAGCCACCGCCGCGAGTCTTACCAGACAGTGATGAATCTCTGTCCGCTCGGTAGCAGTTTAGCCCGTGCAGCTGAATGGCGGAGTCCGGGATGTTGTCCTTTAGCCATGTTTCAGTGAAAACAAACACACAACAATCCCTTGCCTCATGCTGTGTAGACAGACTGAGTTGAATTAAGTCCAGTTTGTTTTCCAGAGAGCGAACGTTTGAGAGCATGAGTGTTGGAAGAGCCGGTCTTGAGGGGTTAGCCCTTAGCCTGGCTCAGATACCTCCGCTTACCGCGCTTCCGTCTCTCTCACACCGCTATGGCGATGCCGCCTTGTGCGGGTAGCGTCAGTAGGCGAGGCCGCGGTCTCGAGGTCCGCTCCAGCAGTAAACAAAGGCCTCGTAGCTTCTCAGTAGCCGCGGCGAGTTTGTGTTTGTATGTGTTGTTGATATCCAAAAGGCTTTGGCGATCATAGATATATCCCGGAGTGATCTCGCGATGAATTAGCGGTAAATTGACATTGTTTGGAGACGAACAGACAACATTAAAAGACATAAAAGCACCGTCTTTGGGACCCGGAGAAGCCGCTGCGTCTGAGCGCGCCACCATCTTGGATTACATATATCTATGTAATAAGTACTACTATCTGAGTAGGCCTAAGTACTAGTATCTAATAACAAGTACCTAATGAATCTAAGGAATCTAGTATCTAATAAATGAATACCAGTATCTGTTAAATAAGAACTAGTATCTAATTAATAATTACTAAAATCTTTTAAAAATGTACTACCTAAAGAATAAGAACTAATACCTAAAGAATAAGCACTAGTAACTATGAATATGCACTTACTGTATATCTAATGGAATAGATACTAGTATATTAAAAACTAAGCACTAATAGCACAAAAATAGATACTAGTACATTTTCATTTTAAGCATTAACTGTTCAAACAGGCTTGCCATAATGCCTGTTGGTGTACATCATTGAGTGGGCGTAGGACATCATATAAACAGAAAATACTGGCTCTTACTTGTATCATCATAGATCATAGATTCATAAATTTGTGAAACTGAACGAGATTTAAAAACTAGGAAGACTTACACCCAGCACAGTCACTGCTCACAGTAATGAATTAAACTGACATACTGGTTCACAAGGTCTAATGGAAACATATCACAAGGTCAGGTTTGTGTAGATAATGACTGTAATTTCATTTTTGGGGTTGAATAGGGAACTATACAGTCCCATATGTCTGTTGTGTGTGTTCTGTTGTTGCATTTATTTAAGTAAAT
Organism: Onychostoma macrolepis; assembly: GCF_012432095.1. Classification (NCBI taxonomy): domain Eukaryota; kingdom Metazoa; phylum Chordata; class Actinopteri; order Cypriniformes; family Cyprinidae; genus Onychostoma; species Onychostoma macrolepis. The sequence continues at coordinate 16,162,091 of NC_081178.1, read as the reverse complement.
GGCAATACGTAGTGTGTCGCTAGGCCTATTTTAGCAGGGCTTTGTTTCTTTAACTGTTTAAATATATTAGTTAAATCAGTAAGTGAATCATAGTTAAATCACAATCAGTTGTTAAAGAAGACAAAATTGTAGCTAATCTTAGCTAAAAATGTTTAGTAAAAAGTTTAACTGCTTCTGTGGCTTGAGACTGTTAGCTAATAGTAAACAGACAAGAAACGCTCTGACAGGATAGATTCATGCAGACAAGCTTTGTGAATCTGTGGTTACAGAGAGAGTGAGTGTTCACTACTTTAGACTCTGGTCATAATCAAAGATTTGTAAATTAATAAATTTTTATGCGAGTCTGTAACAGATGTTGCAAGTTAGCAGTGTCTTATAAATTGAACACAAGTTATGGGATGATGGTATCTAATTAACAGATAGCGTAATGCAATGCACATATCTTTTTCTTTGTAAAACATGATTTAAAACACAAAAGAAATAGAAGAAGGAAGAATCTCTAGTGACGTCTATGGTTCCTACACATATCTTCCTGTGATTACATTACATTGGGGGTGTAGTGCAATGTCACAACATGAAGCATGTTAAAAAAAAAAGTCAGTTGCAACAAAGAGGACAATTTTAGGAACATCTACTTCTTTAGAAGTTAAACTACTTTTCTGAGGTAAGAAATGTAATTATTGCACTTTTCTTTATATATATATATATATATATAGGCTATAATGTGGGAGCTGTGAGTTGTTTATGGGTGAGAGTTTGCAGTATTTTCTCAGTTTACTGTGAGTTTCTGTGAGTTTTTCTGTGAATCAATTCTCAGTTCCATAAAACATTTATCTCCATAAATGTTTTAGCAATAAAGGTATTTAGTTTTTGCCACAATGCGAAAATAATTTGGTACAACCTGTATTCATGTAGGTTTTTTATGAATAGAAGAATATTTAGTGAATGAAAATAATTGATGTCGCTCAGATGAATCACTTTTACTGATGTAACTGTAAATGTGCTCAGCCTGATGAGTCAAGTCATACATTTTTACAGTGTATCTGCATGAGTGTAACAGTGGAAATGTGGCTCATCCTTATAGATCATTCTATTGCACTATAACAAATATAGTAATGAGCATGGTTGTTAAATGTCCGTGACAGATATGTATTTTGTGTTGTTTAGTGATAAAGTGTACTGTGATGGTGTTTTGGACTCTTTCGTTGCTATTGTAAAGTCAAATGTCATCCTCTCTACGAACCCTGATGGCAGGAAACCAGATTGCTTCCTATATTTTTATCAGCTCTGTGTTGGTATATACTCACTCGGGTTGGTCAATCTTTATTGTCATTATGAATTAGTATGAATATGATTATAATGTGTACTAATAGGAATTAAAAACCAAATGCTCATTTCTTCATGACTAATGTGTTTTTATTTTTCAGCTGATAATGATATCCACTCTGCTGTGATGCCTCAGACAGTAACAGCTCTGACAGGCTCTTGTGTGCAGATTCCTTGCACATTCAGCGTCTCTGGTTTTGAGGACAAACATAAGAGGGCAAAATCTATTTATGGTATCTGGCTAAAAAACATACCACAGTATGCTAACAAAGACAGTTTTATAGCATTTAATAGCAGTGAAAACATCATTAGAGGATTCAGTGACATACAGATGACTGGAGATCTCAATAAGAGGAACTGCACAACTGTCTTCTATAACATCATGAAGAATCATTCAGACACCTATTACTTCAGACTGCAAATGGAGCCAGATGTGTTCAGAGCAACATTTAACCCAAATACAGATGATTCAAGCAAGACTGTGAGGATCAATGTCAGAGGTAAATGTTATCTGTACAGACCATCTACGCACCAAAGTACAAAGACGAATTTGTCAGTCTTTAGAAAGAAATGAAAATATTAGTTAATTACATAATATATTGATAATAAGTCGGTTTTACACTATATATGTCAACAAACTGCATATTTGAAAAACAACATTATAAAACCATATCTTCTGTGTTGAGAGGTTGCATTTATTAGCTGAGACATAGTAATAATACAGATAAAAGATACAAGAATATATTGATTCAATAATATTTAAAATATTGGCAGCAGTGATTTTAACTTGTGAAACAAACAAGTGTAAGTGCAAATGTGCTAAACCTCACCACAAGTGTGACAACCTGACCTTCTAACATGACTGCAGTGTATGTTTTCTGTAACTCTTTCTGTCATCTTTTACCCTGCAGATTCACCACAACCTCCTGAACTGAATCCCAGTGAGCTACAGTATGTGATGGAGGGAACTACAGTCAATCTGAGCTGCTCTGCTGAAGCCCCCTGCCCCAAACAACCTCCTACAATATCCTGGTCTAACATCCCTGAATCTGCCCACATTACAGCACAGTTACAGGAGAAACCTGATAAAACCCAGTCAGTGTTTTCATACGTGACCTTCAAAGCTTCATACAAAGATCACAAAAAGAACATCACCTGCACTGCTACATATCCAAGAAATACACCTGATGCCTCAACTGTGAAGAGCACCGTGATGCTACGAGTCCAGTGTAAGAGATCTTTAGTTTCTCATGATCCTTGATGTGATGAAATGAAAAGGTATCAATTGTTTTTTTTTTTTTTTATGTTTTATTTATATATTTCAAAATACATTACAAAAACATAAAAAAAATTTTTTTTAAAAACAAGGACAAAGGACAACAACAACAAAAACACACTTAACTATGTAGCTGTAAACAAATACACTGAAAGGTAAAATAAATAGATAAATAATAAATATTAAAGAAAATAATAATAATAATAATAATAATAATAATTAACAACACTAGTGCAACCCCACATCCAGTAAATACAGTTCTAAAGTGCTGACCAAGCTATAAATAGATCCAAAATGGCTGGAAATTGGGGGTGGGGCCTCAATCACAAAGAGCAGGGTCAAGCTGGAGAGTTTGAACATGTTCACGAAGGGGTTCCCAAAAGCTTAATGAAAATAGTGCTAGGTCGGTGAAGAGAGTACCTAATTTTCTCTAATTTCATAAAATAAAGAACATCTCTAACCCAACGGGTGTGAGATGGAGGCTGAGGGCTCTTCCTGTTCAGAAGAATCAAACACCTAGCCAATAGGGTCAAAAAAGCTACAAAGTCTGAAAAATTAGAAGGTAAAGAGTGGCCAGGTGGGAGAACACCAAAAAAACCAGTAATTGGACAAGGAGGAATGTCAACAGTAGTAATAGCTGACAATGAGACAAAAATTAGCCTCCAAAAAGAAGACAGGGCAGGATCAGCATGACTGCTGATCTGACAGTTGTCCAGAAGACAATCATTGACACCCTTCACAAGGAGGGTAAGCCACAAACATTCATTGCCAAAGAAGCTGCCTGTTCACAGAGTGCTGTATCCAAGCATGTTAACTGAAAGTTGAGTGGAAGGAAAAAGTGTTGAAGAAAAAGATGCACAACCAACCAAGAGAAGCGCAGCCTTATGAGGATTGTCAAGCAAAATCGATTCAAGAATTTGGGTGAACTTCACAAGGAATCGACTGAGGCTGGGGTCAAGGCATCAAGAGCCACCACACACAGACGTGTCAAGGAATTTGGCTACAGTTGTCGTATTCCTCTGGTTAAGCCACTCCTGAACCACAAACAACGTCAGAGGCGTCTTACCTGGGCTAAGGAGAAGAAGAACTGGACTGTTGTCCAGTGGTCCAAAGTCCTCTTTTCAGATGAGAGCAAGTTTTGTATTTCATTTGGAAACCAAGGTCCTAGAGTCTGGAGGAAGGCTGGAGAAGCTCATAGTCCAAGTTGCTTGAAGTCCAGTGTTAAGTTTCCACAGTCTGTGATGATTTGGGGTGTAATGTCATCTGCTGGTGTTGGTCCATTGTGTTTTTTGAAAACCAAAGTCACTGCACCAGTTTACCAAGAAATTTTGGAGCACTTCATGCTTCCTTCTGCTGACCAGCTTTTTAAAGATGCTAATTTCATTTTCCAGCAGGATTTGGCACCTGCCCACACTGCCAAAAGCACCAAAAGTTGGTTAAATGACCATGGTGTTGGTGTGCTTGACTGGCCAGCAAACTTACCAGACCTGAACCCCATAGAGAATCTATTGGGTATTGTCAAGAGGAAAATGAGAAACAAGAGACCAACAAATGCAGATGAGCTGAAGGCCACTGTCAAAGAAACCTGGGCTTCCATACCACCTCAGCAGAGCCACAAACTGATCACCTCCATGCCACGCCGAACTGAAGCAGTAATTAAAGCAAAAGGAGCCCCTACCAAGTATTGAGTACATATACAGTAAATGAACATACTTTCCAGAAGGCCAACAATTCACTAAAAATGTTTTTTTTTATTGGTCTTATGAAGTATTCTAATTTGTTGAGATCGTGAATTGGTGGGTTTTTGTTAAATGTGAGCCAAAATCATCACAATTAAAAGAACCAAAGACTTAAACTACTTCAGTCTGTGTGCACTGAATTGATTTAATACACGAGTTTCACAATTTGAGTTGAATTACTGAAATAAATTAACTTTTCCATGACATTCTAATTTATTGAGATGCACCTGTATGTGCTTGTGTTTTTCTTAAAGTTCCTCCAAAAGAAACTCACGTCATCATTACTTCTGTTGGTACTAATGTGACTTTGACCTGCAAAAGCAAAGCCAGTCCATCAAGTAACTTGAACTACACCTGGTACAAACGTGGAGAGGAGACGCCTATAGCTTGGGGAAAGAAGATTCATTTAACCAAAATTCAGAATCAAACAGGATCATACTTTTGCATTGCACAAAATAAACATGGAAAACAGTCATCAGAAGAGGTCCAGCTCACAGATGAAGGTAAATAAAGCACTGTTTTTGAATTTTTATGTTCAGATGCATCATGGATTCATGAATTTTAACTTTTGCTTTTGTAATTTAGGACAGAGTGGATTCTCTCATCTGGTGATATATGGCTGTACAGGAGGACTTTTCCCTTTTGTTCTGTTGTCTGCAGTATTTTTCTACTGTATGAGGTAAATATATAATAACAGGAATGTAGCTCATGTCTGTAATGTTCTATTTATTAATTGCATGTATATATAATTTATTAAATGATTTTTCTTTTTAATTTACTTTTTTAATTGTATTATTTTTTTCTTTTCTTTTTTTGCAACAGAACAAAGGCTTCAAGACAGGCCCATGTCATAGGAAGTGATCAGGTACAAAGTTCAATAAACAAATGTTAACATTGAATAACTTAGTTAAATATTGCCAGTTGTTTTGTCCAGAACAACAAAAATTGTTTCAAATAAAGTCAAAGCAGAACTGACCATTGCACGTCTGTGTCTCAAACCATTCAAACCAATCAGTGTTTTTGAATAATTCAGTGGCATAACCATTAAAATAAAATTAAAAATTGTATCTGAATGGATCTGTGTAAATGAACAAATCGACTGAGAAAAGACAGCAACGGTCATACAGAACATTGTTGTAAAAAGTAAATTGTTTTCTGCTAATCTTCTAAAGACTAATTCACTTCACTCACTGTATGATCTCCTCAAACAACGCTTCTCTTACAGCAGAAAGAAAGTGATTTAAAAACAGTAATTTTAAAAATGTCTCTCTCTCAGGCTGAGGATAAAAACAGAGACATGGTGGCTACCTATGCTAACAACGCTATTGTGATCAGCAAGAATTGCGAGAAGAAAGAAACTGGTGATCTCCACTATGGTGAAATCGACTTCTCCAAACTCCAGACGGGCCACAAGACAAGGGAACACTCGAACAATGACCCAGAGACAGAGTATGCTGAGCTTCAAGTGACAGAGAGAAAGAGACAAATCAACGGTGCTCAGCAAATGGACAAACTTTATGCTCAGGTGCAGAATAAGTGATTTTCCCTCATGTTAAATCTTGCCCTTGTGCCGGAGGCCTGTGCCTCTTGTCAGCCATGGACAGTCACCAGTTTTCACAAATCCCAAAATAACATCTCTTTTGATTGGTGTAATATTGTCTAAATAATGAAATAATACTCTATACTCCAGCAGCTACAAGGAATATAACTAGAATAATATTAAATGCTCTTATAGTGCTCTTAAATATATTGATAATCTACATGCTGGTTACAGTTTTTTCTACAATGGAAGTCAATGTGCTCATCAACTGTTCGAATACCAACATTTTTCTAAATATCCTTCCAAAATATACAGATTTGGAACAAGTGGTGGGTGAGTAAATGATGAAAGAATATTCATTCTGGAAGTGAACCACCTCATTTAAATCATAGCTATTTTTACACACAATAACAGAAAATCGTTCTTGACACATAAATTAATACTGTAGTCAGTGCTTTAATTTTTAACTAAATAGAGATTCAAAACTCAAGCAAGTCAGTAAGCAGTATTTTTTATTTTCTTTTAGCATTATTACCCTTGATTGTTTTTTAATGTCTTCATAGACTGATCTACTAGGCTGCTCTCATTCTAATGCACAGATCTATTTTGAGTGTTTTGTGCCAACAGGCAATTCTGGTGTTTACTGTCAAAGTCTGTTTTTCTAGTTTTGCCTTTAATATTTGTATTGTGTGGTAACCTTTTTTTAAATTTTTTATAAATGTATCTTGTATGTGGCCTATAACTCTTCACAGATTCAGACCTATGTTAAATCTGTGCTGCAGCTCTCTTCATCGACTGATTATGTGAAATACCACAAAACTCACATTTAAATTCAAATTCACTCTGTATTATTCGATTGTATTTCAGGACAGGGTAGACCCATGAGTGTTGGCTCTGTGAGAGGAGTTGCTAACTTTCTTCAATTACATATTTAAGCATATTTCTTCAATTGCATCATAGCTTACATCTGGGGTTTTGCAGCACAAAATAAGCACAAGAGACTCTTTGTGTTGAGCACTATAAATTTTGCCATAGTAGCCTAAAGATCTATAGATGTGGTCAGTGCTATAATGTAGATTTGAATTGTTTCAGAATACACTCAGGAATATCTAAAATTACATTAAATGCCATTATATAAGTTATGTTTTCCATCATCTTTTCTATGCTCGCAGCTCTTATTTTCATTGTATTATTGACTAATGTTTAGATTCAAGACTCCAATGCATTCTGACTATATATATACTGTATATATATATATATATATATATATATATATATGTGTTATATCACCTGATTTAAATCAGAGGTTCGTGCCACGTCTCGCCAGAAGATGGCACCTGGAGCTGAATCATCCATCCACCCATCTATTCTCCAAACCGTTGGTCTAATATGTGTACAGCCAGTATAATATCATACAGGTATAAATTTATTTTTAATTTATTATTAATGGAAGTTTATACATGCTAGTTTCCATGAAAGAATTCAAGATTTTCATTACTACTGGAGCTGGCAGTTTGCTAAGTTTTCTGATGATTAAACAGAAAGCACAAACTATGCAAAGCGGGATAGTAATGTACCAGATAGCACACTTATGTCTGCAAGATGTCTGTTAAAGATCACTTGATCTGGAAAGCATCTGTTGTGTACAAACATCTGACAGACGTCTGTAAGATGTCAGTTTTACATACATTCTTCTAAATCACAAACATCCTAAAGACATCAAATATACGTCTTTTTGGCATCTGATTGGAAACGTCCTAGACATATTGCAGATGAGCAAACACACACACAAAATAATACATCTTCCAGATGTAAATACAGACGTCAAATAGACGCCTCCGTGATATACGTGTGCTATCAGGGTAGTGAATTAGGGTATCCTTTACCAAAAAGTAGTATACTTCAAGTTTATTTGATTAAGTATACTTAAGTAAAGTTCAAGTATGTTTTTAAGTATACTTTATGTAAGTATACAAATATCAGTGTACTCCTTTCTAGTATATAAAATATACTTTTAAGTATGCTTTAAGTATAACAGTAGTAAACTTTGAGTACACAACTAGTTTACATCAAAGTTTTTGGCTTGTACTGCAACTATACTAAAAGTGAACTTATAGGTATACTGATAGTTTACTAATTAAATACTTGTAGTAGCATTTTTAGTACACTGAAGTATAGTCTCAGAAACCACTAGTTTAGTAGTTTTATACTGCAAGCATACTCATAAGTTTTAAATCATACTTTAAGTATACTACTATGTCCCCATTTATTAATTTGTATTTTTGTTATATGAATACAAAACATCAAAAGAAAGAACAGGGTATCTGCTTGTAAACAAAAACTAAAAAAAAAAAATATATATATATTCTAGCTTCATGCTTTCTTTTTTTAACCCCTTAACTGTCACTCACAGTTTTGAACACAGACATTAAACATTTGAATGTGGTTAAGTTTCATAAATAAAAAATAAAGAAATAAACAGCATTTTGAACAAAAAGCTTAAAAAAGACTGAATTGGATTCAGAATGATAATCAAAACGTAGATGGAGTCGATCAACACCCCAAAGCTTGACAGTCATTATTACCTCTTCATTGGTCGACATTTTATTCCATAATGTTACACAGTTTTGATGCTGTTTTGTGTCTGATGATTGTGTTAGATTACACGTGGAAGCATCTGCTGTTTCTATTTCTTTTTCACTTATGTTTTTTTTTTTTTTTTTTGGAAATTCTATACAGAAGATGTGTACTAGCGCCTCTACCATATAACAATGAAAACATGGATTCTAGGAGCACTAATAGCTCAAATATATTTAGAATTTTTCTAAGTGTAAGTCAAGTATACGTAAATGCCATTTTAAGTATATTTCGGAGAAGTACATAAAGCCCATTTCTGAGAAGTAGACTAAAAGTATACTTTCCTATTTTTAAGTTTAAAAGAAGTATACTAAGAACACACATAAGTTCATAAGGGATACGTGGCGTTTTCGGACACAGCATTTGAGCGTTAGTATTTACATCAGGGACATTTAAACCAGCCCAAAATTTTCTCATACACATCATTTTCTTTCATTCACGAAATTAAGTGTTTGATCTAATATACAATAGCCTATGTATTGTATAACATCATATTGTTTTATAACATTATTTATCTGTTGTGTGTGCCTAAACGTTTCTCAAAAAACATTTTCTTTTAGCCTAGGCTACTCGTGATGCCAAACAGACACGGAGGCTTTTAATGAAACAACGGTAGTTAACTCAAAAATGAAAATCGAGGCCTACTCACAGTACTCACATACTGTTGTTCCAAACCTTCTGTTGAACATAAAGATTATATTTTGTAGAATGTTGGTGGTAACCAGAAAGTTTTGGTTACCACTTAGGCCTACAACGTCATATTGTTAAATCAGACAATTGTAAACTGCCAAAATCGAAAATGGCAATATCAGTCATTGGTTGTGACCAAATATCATAATTTCATTAAGCATGAATGGTGAGTTTTGATTATGTTGATTTGAGTCGCTCGAATTGGATTTGAGTGCTGGTTTCATTTAATTAATTTGAAAAGAACCATTTTCAAAATACTCAAACTCTACTGAGTGAGTGAAATTGTTAATCACTCAAAGTGATTTTGACACTTTATCATTTTTACTCATCATTTTTTTAATCTTTTTTAAGCATTGTGTTTTGTGTTCAGCAAAAGTGAGTAGTATGGGTTTTGGAATTAAATTTTTGAGTGAACTATTCCTTTAATATTGTTACAGATGGTTCATGCTGGCTTAACAGAAAAATCAAAAGGAGATGATGTGCTTGAAGAGTATTGTCATGTGCGATGAGAAGAGCTCTTGTTAACAACAGAGAGACATGGGTAAGCCACAATTCCATGTTTAAGATTATTGATTGTCATACTTAATGTTTTTGATTTTAAATTAAATGTCTGACCTCTTTCTAAATAAAATGTGTAATTTGTCAAATGTTTATGCTTGAACTGTTTATGTGCTGTCCCATACATTTAGAGATCATGCACTTGGATTTATTTCTGTCATTAAAAGACTATTTTCCAGTAAGATGTTTTTTTGTTTTACAAAATATATATTTACAGTGAATTAAATGTTTTCCTTAAACAAATTGTTCACCTGAATTATCCTTTACTTATACTCATGATGTTCCACAGACACCATGTATGAAGGCTCTTTTTTGGATTATTCAAAATATAATTTTTTTGTGTTCCTCAGAAGACAGAAGGTCATACTGAAACAACATGAGGGTAAATAAATGATGACTGTATTTTCAGCTTTGGATTAACTATCCTTGTATCCAAATTGGTACTTGACTCTGACATTTCACGTGTTAATAGTTTTGATATATGGATGTGAAAATATCCTGTTTTTAAAATTTTACAAATTTTTAATTTGTTTTTAGGAGTTATCAAATGAACATGGTTAGTTATTTAAATTTAAGATAGTGTTAATTTACTCTGAAGAGTTAGATTAACATTCATAAAAGATGTCAGATTAACTCCATGAGGGTTAAACGTTCAACTCTGAGGCTTTTATTAACACTTTCAAAAGTGTTCATTTTTAACTAAATAGAGGTTCAAAATATGCAGGCAAATATTCTGTAATAAAGAAGAAAACATTTCAAGCAGTAAACAAGGAGTGTCTTAAATATCGAGAACAATAGTGATTTTTCTCTTAGCATTATTATTACTCTTTGATTATTTTTAATGTCATCATAAACAGCACCAGATCTAAAAGGCTGTGTTCAATCTAATGCACAGATCTGTTTTGAGTGTTTTTACCATCTGTTTATATTCAGACAGAACTTACTGTGTATTGTTGTATTTTCTGCATGATTTTTTTGTGAGTATTTTGGACAATAAATGAATACATTGCACAAATAGTTTTTGCATATTACATATTTTATTGCACTATAGAGATTTTTTAAAGGATTATATTTTGCACCTGGAACATTAGATTTTTTCCAGTGGCGTGTTAGATCTGCATTCCTTGTCCTTTGCTAGGCCCATAATAATTATGTGTAGGGCCAAAAAAGAGCTCCCTATTATTATTATTATTTATTTATTTTGCACCACAGATAAATTACATTTAGATTTTTAGCAGGAAAATAGCTTAAATGGTTATTACTGTATTGCAGTGAGCTCTGTGCACGGCTAGGGCAAAAAGGCTGATACCAAGCCAGGTTCCTGGGTCGCTCAACGATGTTGTGAAAAAACTTTTAACAGCATTAGCAAGCCATCTTCCCCGTGACTTCCCCGTTTCATCAGCATAATTTAAAAAAAAAAAAAATTTATTATTATTATTATTATTATTATTAGAACTACAACAAAGAAAAATATACAATTATATCAAGACATCCAAATAAAAAAATTAAATAAAATAAAAAATAAATATTTGTATACAAAGTACAAAGTATCGGATAAGATACAAATAATAAGACATATAATTCTCGTGTTTTATTTACGATAAAGTTCGGCTATAATGACCGAGCAAATATGTGTATCACTGTGCAACACCATTAGCAACCATCCGTAGCAACATAAACATGTTTTTTTTTTTATTATTATTATTATTATTATTGATATATTGTTATTATTGTTAAATGCGCATGCATATCAAAAAATATTCCACATAATATATATTTCAGCAAAATTACCGGTGTATTAATCATTTAATTGGGTATGAGTGACCCCTGCTGGCAAAGAACGTCTGTAGTCACCGTTGCCGAAGTGCTGAATTTTTATTATTTAACGTTAAATGTTTTTGTGATTCAGGTATGATACTGTATGTTCATATACTTGTAATGTTTAATTTTAGGCTGACTCGCGAAAACCGGTCTAGTTTAAACTGAAAGGAAGGAAGCGACCATTTTCTCAGAGATAAGCAGATGAAATATCATGTGTTTAAAAATAACACGGAGCGTAAAGAAAGTTCCTAGTCTGTTTTATTTTAGGTTCATCAGGATATCTATCATATTTGTTCTCCTTTTAAGATTGCTATTTTATACTTTATACCAGGGGTCACCAAGTTCGGTCCTGGAGGGCCGGTGTCCTGCAGGTTTAGCTTCAACCCTAATCAAACACACCTGAAGCAGCTAATCAAGGTCTTAGGTATACTAGAAACTTCCAGGCAGGTGTGTTGAGGTAAATTGGAGCTAAACTCTGCAGGACACCGGCCCTCCAGGATCAAGTTTGGTAACCCCTGCTTTATGCAATATGGTATATAATATAAATAAATAAATGTTAATGTTATGTTGAAGTTCATATTAAGCATATTATAGACTCAGTATGGTCAATATTTGCTCTATTTCGCCAACCATTGCGTTCACGTTGGTGTTTCCTTCCTGACCTGAATGATTAATCACTTTTGTAAAAAAAAAAAAAAATGGAGTGATGATTTAATAAGCCATTCATAAAGATGCTAGCTAAATTTAAAGTTGTGTACTAGTATTAGCTTTATCTTTTGAATGACTGAAATGGTAAGAGTGCTATGCTTGTAGACTGTTCCGAAATCAAAAAAATCACTCACTTCATTATAGAATTTATATGAATTATGACATATTCTTTACTATGGTTAGAAAATTTGACCTTAAGTAAAAAAGGGCTCCTGGAAATCTTTATTGGAAAAGTTATTTTCTGTCACTGTCAAGGACTATTTTTTTCTAATTAGCATTAAATGGTTTTTTTATTACAAAAAAAGTAAAATATGAATACATACTTTTGCTTTTGATATTTGTATTTTGTGTTAACCATTCTATGTATGTTGTGATGGTATCATGCATAGGCTATGTAACTCAGGAAGTCTCTTCATTGATTCAGACCTAAAGTATTTGTGCGTGTTGCTAACAATCAGTTACTGATCTAATGATGTGAAATGCCACAAAACTCACATTTAAATTCAAATTCACTCTTTTATTATTTAGAATTTTTCGGACAGGGTGGACCCATGATTGCTGGCTGTGTGGGAGGACATTGTTTTAGTATGAGGTAAATTTAGCTTTCTTTTGCATCATAGTGTACATGGGGGGTTTTGTAGCACACTAGATACAGAAAATTAAGCACAAAGTGTTTCTTTGTGGTGAGTGATGTAGAAGACCTATAGATGCAGTCACTGTTATAATGCAGATTTGAATATTTTAAGAATACACTCAGGAATAGTAAAAATTACATTAAATGCCATTGTATGAGAGATGTTTTCCATCATCATTTCTATGCTCAACTCACTGTATAACTGATTAAAGTTCAGATTCAAAACATTATGCAAAGTTTATATTCACACTGAATCTTATTTGATAATGTCTTGTTCAAAACAGAATGGATGCTGTAAACATGAGATTTATGGCATATCGTGTGAAGTAAAGCGATAACTGCAGTATCAGTTCAATCTTTATGAATGATAGTTTATTACATCTGATGTTATGTTAGAAAACTGAGTGACGCACATAACAACGTTTGGTTTAGAGTTGTATTTATTCAGTCAGCTCATGTAAAAACATGTACACATTCAATGGCTGAGACTTGTCTGTGTTCTTTGGTCCGGATCGTTCAACCCTAGCTCAACCTGATTCATGTCAATCATATTCCACTGATTAAAGGCAAAATCCTTGGAAATAAAAATTCAGCTTTCATTAGGTAACCAGTAAAATGACGATAAAAAAAATGATGGTATTGGTGCTCTCCTTAAAGACATGTCTAATATATTTGCTCAAAATAAACAGATATTAGGTAGTGTACTCATAAACTATATATATTGAAGATGCTGTGGTTTCAATTCATAATGTGGTCTTGTTTAAACGGTAAAATAATCTAAAAGGCATTTTGAGACATAGTTTGTAAACATTAAATAGAGTTTTTAGCTTCTATTGTAAGATAAAATAAGGCACCTGGGTATTGATACCACTGATGGCATCTAGTGAACTTTTTGGTTTTGTGTTTCTCAGGTGCAGCATCTACTGCAGTGCAACAGTCACATTAAAACAGTTACCACCACCTCAACCCATCCTACTCTTCACATCTGCTCAACATCAATGTAATGTAGCGTCTGTTCAATCCCTCACTCTCTCCTCCAGCGCCCTCAGCTCTCCTTCCACTTGTGCAGGTAGATCAGCTCCAACCTGCTGGGTGAAGTAGGTCCGAAGCTCCTGTGTTTCCTTCTGCCAGAAGGGTTTGGGCAGGTTAAAGAGGGCACCCATATCGATATTCCCACCCAGGCCTTCTGTGTTTATGGCACCGTTTTGTGGAATCCATCCCACAATACTTTTGGTGGCAGCCTCGTCTTCACTGGTACGGCCACATCGTTTGAAGATCCACTCGAGGACGCGGGCGTTCTCTCCAAACCCTGGCCACAAGAAAGAGCCGGTCTTCTGATCTTTCCGGAACCAGTTGACGTGGAAGATCTTGGGGAGTTGGGTCTGGCCCTTGCGCGTCTCCATACTCAACCAGTGGGCCAGGTAGTCACCGAAGTTGTAACCGAAGAAAGGACGCATGGCGAAGGGGTCATGCATGATTACTTTACCTAAAGAAAATGAGCCATATATATTATAATTTTTTGTTCAGTTTGTCAGTAAGTGCTTAAATGTACTTTTTATCATATGGAGAAATTAAAATTTGTACCTTTATGTTCAGCAGCAGCTGTGGATTCAGATCTCATGGCTGCACCCACAAACACACCGTGACGCCAGTTAAATGACTCGTACACCAAAGGCACACCTGGGAAAAAAGACAGGTACATTTTAAGATATAATGTTGTAAAGGATGGGTTGTTTTGTGCGCTCAACGGATAAACAGCGTGGGAATGGAATTTAAGGGGGATACTTTCAAGGTCGCAATTAATGCAAATCAGCATCACTATCTCTTGGGAAAGTATAAGGGAGTCTATTGCATTTAAAGTGATTTTTGTGCAAGGCAGAGAAGGTCTCAAGGGTGTTTTGAAGGTATACTGATGCAATGTTTCGTAAGAAAGTGAAGTAGCCCGAGCCTGATGTGCTTTCCGAGTGGGATGACACTTTGTATGAGTCAGTTGCAAGAGAACTCAGAAAGGGCGGAGGGTTACCTCAGTGCTGGTCTGGTGCACTGAGGGACGCAGACCCGCATCAAGTAGAATCATGCTTGAAAAAGGTTGCAGTCTCGGAAAAGGATCCATTGAAGGGCTTACAGGGTCACTTGTGGATCGTGTTAACTGCTTACAGAAAGCAGATCAGAAAGGTAGAGAAAATGATGAAAGAAATGACGGAAGCCTTAGGGTGCGACTCATTAGCGCAAGGTCAAGCAGAAATTTTGCGCCAGTGCCTTAATCAGATGACTGGCATGGCAGAAAAAGCTGCTCTTCAGGTAGTCAAAGTTAATGCTAAAAAGAAGCGAAAACCAAATGTACGTAAAGTACGGGCGTTTGTAGCTACTGCAAATGCAGATGGGTGGGACCCGTCCGCTTGGGATGGGAATATTTGGGATTCTGATGATTATGATACTGCATCGGACGAAGGTGTCGGTCCAGATGAGGGATCTGAAATAGATCCCCCATCTGTTCAGGTAAAACCAATTCAGAGGAGGAGATTAGTGCAGGGAGCATTGGGTAATAACAGGCAAGATGTAATGGAAGATTATACTCATCATGAAATTTCAGACATCAGAGAGCGAATGAAACAAAAATCGGGAGAGCCTCTTGATCGTTGGTTAGTGCGTCTTTATGATCAGGGAGCAAGTCAGATCAGAGTGGATGCTGTTGATAGTATGCACTTCTTAGATCTGTGTAATGATCCGGTTGTCCGAGCTGGAATGAAAACTGAGGCAGAAGCTTTTGATGGAAATGACAGTAGCTTGTTAACCCTTATTGCTACTGCAGTGTATCGACGCTTCCCAAATGAGGGAAGTTGTTCCTTTAAGGAGGGACAATGGCACACTTTGAATGAGGCTGTCTCACGTTTAAGAGAATTAGCTATGAGGGCAGCTGCCACAGGGCATACAGGAGAGTTGGATGACACCCCACTGACTTTATCCATGAGAAATGCCATTATAAAGAATGCCCCTTCCCAGTACAAAGGACCAGTAATGGCTGTCCTTTTGGGGGCAGAGGATTGGACGATAGGAGGTACAGTTACCAAATTACGGGAGTTAGGTGACTTGGAGGAATGGGACAAGATCGAGAAACCACGATTTACTCCCAATAATGGTAATACATCAGGAAATACTGGGGGAGGCATTCAGGAGGGGGTTTCCAGAAAACAGTTATGGGCTCTGTTGCGGCAGGCAGGGGTTAATAGAGAAGACATGGATGGAAAACCCACTAGTGAGTTAATCAAATTGACTCACAAGAAAGGAGTGGTTAAGGGAGATCCGCCGCAACCGGTGAAACAGATAAGCATGGTGCAGTGTTGTGAGCGTATGTCCTTCAATGAACCAACTTGCAAATGTAATCACTCTATGTACAAGTCAAAGAATAAAAAGAAAGATGTCGTCTTCTTCCTCGGAGTCATCCCCCTCGGAGGATGACTCAGAGGAAGAACCAGAAGAAAAGGCAAAGGCCTTTGAAAACAGATCGGGGACGAAGGGGAAGAAGAAATTTAAGAAGGGGAAGAATAAGAAAAAGAGTCTTTACCCGTGTAAAGAATTGGATGAAATGGCCCAACAACATCACTACTAGGAATCAGGTCGAGCCCCCGCAATTCGTGCAACTTCTTCGTCGCATGAGGATATTAGGATATTAGACCCTATGGTACAGCTGTACGCTGGAAATTTATTGGAAAACCAAAAACGTTCAAAATGTCAGGGCCTTAATCGATACGGGGGCAGAGGGCACCCTTATATACGGCAATCCAGTAAAATTTAAGGGAAGTAAAATGGCTCAAATTCTAATTAAGCCAGTACATATGGGAAATGTAGAAGACATACCTAAACCCTCAGTGAGAACAGCAAGGGGGAGGGTGGATTTGGGTCAACTGACAAAAGTGATTTGTGGGAATGGAATTTAAGGGGGATACTTTCAAGGTCGCAATTAATGCAAATCAACATCACTATCTCTTGGGAAAGTATAAGGGAGTCTATTGCATTGACCTTCAAGATAAGGTTGGAAACTGTTGTCGTTTGAACAATATTAGGTGCAGGATCCTGGCACCATGTTGATTACGAAACCTCAGAGATATTGCCAATTAAGAACTCATCTTTTTCTGTAATTAAAACGAAGTGCACCCAATTGGGAGGGGGAGCGAGCCTGGCCAGTTTGCTTTCTCTCTCACCTGGAGGGTTGTTCTTAAACCACACTTAATTTTAAAGTATAAAAAAGGGGTTTCTTTCAGAAACCGTGGAAAGCTCAGTCGTGGGATAAGCGCGCGTTGCCCGGCATTCTCAGACTGGTCTTCTACTGTGACTGAAACGGGCTCCCCAGTCTTTTGAATAATGAAGATGATGGCACGGTTTTGAGGTTGTATATTTGTTCTAATACTTGGCTCTGGGGTTTAGTTTTAGTGTATGCTCACTCATTATTATTATTATTATTATTATCTTTTATCCATTTACTCATGATCATTCTTATATTATGCACTGGTTTGTGATTATTCTGCTTTAAACTGTTTATTTTTTATTATCATTATTATTTTATGCATTTATCTATTATCATTATCACACAATCATTATTGTGTATCAACAATAAACAGTTGTATTGCTTCATTAGTATGGTGTACGGACCTTTTATTGGCACCTCCTCTTGCTGATTAGCACCACACTTGTCTCACATCAGTTTTGAAAACAAAAACCATACTGAAAAAAATGTATAGCAAATGTCTATGTATGTATACAGCACCGTTAGAAAGTGTGACGCTTTTTTTAAATGTTTTCGAAGTCTCTTATGTTCACCAAGGCTGCATTTATTTGATTAAAAATGCTGTAATAATGGCATTATTGTAAAATATTATTACAATTTAAAAATTACTGCTTTGTTTTAATATATTAAAAATGTAATTCATTCCTGTGAAGGCAAAGCACAGCATTTATTTGAATTTTTTGTTAATTTATATCAAATTAATGCATCCTTACTGTTTACACCAGGCATGATAACAATAACTAGCAATACATAACGATAAATAGCATCCACACCAATATATACAGAATTAATGCTCTGCAGTTTGTCATCTGCCACTTTAAATGATTGAGCTCTTTAAAGCAGGATGGATTCTGATAGGCTGTCAATGCTATCATTCATCAGCTGGAAAACTATATCTTTTTATCATTATTGTTATAGTTATTGTCCTTATTTTAGTAGCAAGATACTATTTTAGTTTTTATAAATATTTTGAATTTTTTTAATATATATTTTGTATTTCCCACTTGTTGTGCATTTATTTTATTTCAGGTAACAAATTCACTTTTTTTTTTTTCATGGTTTTAGTTAATTGTGACACGGCCTTAAAAGTATTGATTTCTTACATAATATGTGCATTTTATATATGCAGTTTTGATTCAGTGATACCACCCACCTTCTGGTCTTCTTCCACCAAATACAATGGCATCAATGGGGACGCCCTCATCACTTTCCCAGAGTGGGTCTATGATGGGGCACTGACCAGCTGGGGCACAAAACCTGGAGTTCGGGTGAGCACACAGTGTAGAATCACCTGAGAAACACACAAAGAGATAAACCAACACCATTATAACACCATGCCACAGATGCTGAAGTTTTTGTCCATTATAAATGCTTCTAAGAATTGAAATATTCTGTAACAATGAGTTTCCTAAACAATGATCTTACCATACTTCCAGGATTTTCCATGCCAGTCTGTGAGTTTGATCCCAGGTGCAGGTGGTTCTAGACCCTCCCACCAAACTCCCCCATCGCTGGTCTCGCCCACATTAGTGAACACTGTGTTCCTGGAGATGGTTGTCATGGCATGAGGGTTTGTCTTCAGGGACGTCCCGGGGGCAACTCCAAAGAAACCATTCTCTGGATTAATGGCTCTGAGTTTACCTGGTGAAGAAAGTCAAAATACACCACCATCTCTGTTGAAAACCTCTATTTATAACCATAAACAACAGTATTTCAATCAACACTATACAGCAAAACTGTTTCTCAGCAACTGGGTGTTTTGTTTACTGTGAGCCATGTACTTATTTCTATTTTAATTAGTTCTCTTTCTGCTGCCCAATAAAAATGCTAAAATAAAAGTTACGGTGTCATTTCCTGGCTGTCCATAAACCCACACTTGTCATGCTGTGTCAACAGATGCATATGTTGTCTAGGACAAGTCATATTTCTCACCCTGACTGTCAAATTTCATCCAGGCAATGTCATCGCCCACACACTCGACCTTCCAGCCTGGCAGCGATGGTTTCATCATGGCCAGGTTAGTTTTCCCACAAGCACTCGGGAACGCTGCTGCAATGTACCGTTTTACACCCTGAGGATTTGTGATTCCCAGAATCTGGTGGAGAAAGAAACACATGTTTTACAAATGATGACTCCAGCTAAAAGAGTAGTACATAAGTACAATGCACTGTTACTTGATCGATATGGCTAATATATAAACTTTCATTAAACTCAAAGGTCTTATAGGGGATAAGCAAGACGAATCTTGGATCCCATACCAGCATGTGTTCAGCCAACCAGCCTTCGTCTTTCGCAATACGTGAGGCAATACGAAGAGCAAAACATTTCTTTCCAAGGAGCGAGTTTCCACCATAACCGCTGCCGAAGGACAGGATCTGTCTGGTGTCAGGAAGATGTGAGATCAACACCTTGTCCGGGTTACAAGGCCAGCTGTTTACTAGAGGAGCTGTGCGGGAATAACAGGGAAAGATAAGATATTGACAAGAAAATAAAAATATATACAGTACAGTTTAAAAGTTTGGGGGCAGGTTTTTTTCTTTTTATAAATTAATACTTTTCAGCAAGGACACAATAAATTGATCAGACGTAAAGTCATTTATAATGTTACAAAAGATTTCTAGTTCAAATAAATACTGTTCTTTTAAACTCGAAAGAATCCTGACGAAATGCATTACGGTTTCCACAAAAAATATTGAGCAGCACAACGATTTTTAACATTGGTAATAATAAGAAATGTTCCTTGAGCAGCAAATCAGCATATTTAGAATGATTTCTGAAGGATCATGTGACACTGAAGACTGAAAATTAAGTTTTTTTTCATCACAGGAATAAATTACTTTTCAAAAAAAATTACTTTTTTAAAATTATAGTAATATTTCACAATAGAGCTGTGTTTATTGTATTTTTAATCAAATAAATGCAGCCTTGGAGACTTCTTTCGAATACATAAAAGCTTACTGACCCCAAACTTTTGAAAGGTAATGTAATTAGCCAAATAATATTGTAAATAATAAATAATATGTGGCAAATAAAGTGACACAATCGATCATTTGAAGGAACTGGTGAAATTTAGAGTTTCATTTGATCGAATGAGTCACATTTACATTTAATCTGACATTAAAATAAAGCAGTAAGGTACCTTTGAGTGGTAAAGGTCGGCCCAAAGAGTGCTGGCAGCGCACAAACTCAGCACCCTCGGCTAGTTTCTCCAGCACAGGTGTCCCCATGCGTGTCATGATGCCCATGCTGGCCACCACATATGGAGAATCTGTCACCTGAACACCAAACTTAGCAAGAGAAGAGTTCACAGGGCCCATACTGAAGGGGATCACATACATAGTGCGTCCTATAGAGGGACAGAAAGACACAAATATTGAAGAGATTCATTCCGAAGGTTTCCTTTCAGTGTCCCAGACTATCCTACATGAGTGTGTGGACTAATGAACAATTTTATGGATATTCAGATTTTAAAGGAATATGTCAGGTTAAATACAACTTAAGCTCTAATGACAGGATTCTGTGGAAAGTAATTATTTTCAGCGCACACATGACTCTTTTCTATGCAAGTCAGAACTGTATATAATATTTCTATTTGCTTGACACAGTTAACATTGCACTATTGCTGTCCATGGAAGGCAGGTGCCACAGCAAACTGAATTTGATTTAAGAGAGCTCTGGTTTGTGTACATTTACTATTGATCATGGCAGCAGTTATTTATCAAATGATGATCAAATAATGAAGAAAAGCATTATAACCGGGCATATATCCAGCAGCACAATATAGATGAGTGCTCTTTCAGCATTTTAAAGAGCTGATTCAGATCCCTGGATTTGTCATTATTATTGAACATATTCATTGATATACTGTTATATTTTATATGTTTAAAAATTCAATAATGTTTTATATAATTCTAAATAACATTTAGTAGTATATAAAATAATATTTAATATATTTATATAACAAATAATATTTATGATATTATTTAATATTATTATTTTAATATTTATTTTTATTTAAGACATATTTTCCACAACATTTTTTTGGTGGTTAAAGGAACTATTTGACAGGTTTCAGTTATTGTTCAGTGGTTTAAGTAACACACACCTGCCATGCAGCCAGGAAAGCGGTCCTGTCTGGCTTTCTGAAAGTCTTGCTCACTCATCCAGCTGCCCAGCTGGGACTTGGCCCCTCCGGTGGGAATGGGAATAGTGTCTCTTTGGTCCTTAGTGACAATCACAGTTTTACTCTCGACGCGAGCCACATCTTTAGGGTCAGTACGTGCCAACCAGCTGCGATGCAAAATCATTCACATTATCATCAGTATTGGTTTAAAAACTAATGATGAGACTAGAAAAAAAGTACTTACCAGTTTTCATATTTGGCGAGTTTCTTCACCATGCCCTCTTTCTCCAGGTTGGCCAGGATGTCTGCCGTCTCCTCTGGAGTGCCTGTGACCACGTGCACTTTAGCAGGTTTACATTCAGCCACTGCGCCCGACACAAACTCCGCCACTGACGGGGGCAGAGAGGGGATGGAGGCGAGGGACCGCACACCCACTGAAGCTGTACTGATGGCATTTCGCCTGCATGGACAGACACAAACATTAGTACAACATCATACAGATATGGTCTGTAAATATCATGCATCTAGTGCTGTCAAACGATTAATCACAATTAATCGCATCCAAAATAAAAGTTTTTGTTTACATAATATATGTATGTGTACTGTGTATATTTATTATGTATATATAAATACACACACAGTATTTATTTTGAAAATGTTTACATGTATATGATTTATATTACAGATAAATATATTTAATATATAAACATAACATATTTTTCTTAAATATATGCATGTATGTGTGTATTTATATAGACATAATAAATATACACAGTACACACACACAGTGGGGAAAAAATTGTTTGATCCCCTGCTGATTTTGTACGTTTGCCCAATGACAAAGAAATGATCAGTCTATAATTTTAATGGTAGGTTTATTTGAAAAGTGAGAGACAGAATAACAACAAAAAAATCCAGAAAAACGCATTTCAAAAAGTTATAAATTGATTTTCATTTTAATGAATGAAATAAGTATTTGACCCCTTCGCAAAACATGACTTAATACTTGGTGGCAAAACCCTTGTTGGCAATCACAGAGGTCAGACGTTTCTTATAGTTGGCCACCAGGTTTGCACACACCTCAGGAGGGATTTTGTCCCACTCCTCTTTGCAGATCCTCTCCAAGTCATTAAGGTTTCGAGGCTGATGTTTGGCAACTCGAACCCTCAGCTGCCTCCACAGATTTTCTATGGGATTAAGGTCTGGAGACTGGCTAGACCACTCCAGGACCTTAATGTGCTTCTTCTTGAGCCTCTCCTTTGTTGCCTTGGCCGTGTGTTTTGGGTCATTCTCATGCTGGAATAACCATCCACGACCATTTTCAATGCCCTGGCTGGCTTCAATGCCCTGGCCCTGATGGTACATGGCCCCGTCCATCGTCCCTTTGATGCGGTGCAGTTGTCCTTTCCCCTAAGCAAAAAAACACCCCCAAAGGATAATGTTTCCACCTCCATTTTTGACGGTGGGGATGGTGTTCTTGGGGTCATAGGCAGCATTCCTGCTCCTCCAAACACGGCGAGTTGAGTTGATGCCAAAAGCTCGATTTTGGTCTCATCTGACCACAACACCTTCACCCAGTTCTCCTCTGAATCATTGGCGAACTTGGTCTCAGACGGGCCTGTACATGTGCTTTCTTGAGCAGGGGGACCTTGCGGGCGCAGCAGGATTTCAGTCCTTCACAGCGTAGTGTGTTACCAATTATTTTCTTGGTGACTATGGTCCCAGCTGCCTTGAGATCATTGACAAGTTCCTCCCGTGTAGTTCTGGGCTGATTCCTCACCGTTTTCATGATCATTGAAACTCCACGAGGTCAGATCTTGCATGGAGCCCCAGACCGAGGGAGATTGACAGTTATTTTGTGTTTCTTCCATTTGCAAATAATCGCATCAACTGTTGTCACCTTCTCACCAAGCTGCTTGGCGATAGTCTTGTAGCCCATTCCAGCCTTGTGTCGGTCTACAATCTTGTCCCTGACATCCTTGGACAGCTCTTTGGTCTTGGCCATGGTGGACAGTTTGGAATCTGATTGATTGATTGCTTCTGTGGACATGTTGACTTTTATACCAGCACTCCCTTTTAGAGAGTGCTCCTAATCTCAGCTCCTTACCTGTATAAAAGACACCTGGGAGCCAGAAATCTTGCTGATTTATAGGGGATCAAATACTTATTTAACTCATTAAAATGCAAATCAATTTATAACTTTTTTTAAATGTGTTTTTCTGGATTTTTTTGTTGTTATTCTGTCTCTCACAGTTCAAATAAACCTACCATTAAAATTATATCTGATCATTTCTTTGTCAGTGTGCAAACGTACAAAATCAGCAGGGGATCAAACTATTTTTTCCCCCACTGTATTATGTAAACAAAAACTTTTATTTTGGATGTAATTAATCGCGATACATTTGAGGTTTTAGTTATTTTTTTTACAAAAATTCACAGACCATACAAAGTTTATCTTATTAATAGTTAGTGTGTTGATATACAGTCCAACAACACAGTGACTTCTCGCCGTTTGTATCATTCTGTGTAGGCTATTAGTGGTGGGGAATTATTCATCGATCTCTGCAAGTAACATCAATACACCAGCAGGAGGTGACAAGTCACTGTCTTTATGACTCATTTGAATCATTCACTCAGAAGATTGGTTCCAAATATTGATTCACACTGGAACGAAACGACTGAATTCGTTCAAAAACACCCATTCACACAGGAACGAAACACTGCTACCATGCATTGCTCGTAGATGCGCAACTGTTATTCTCCTGTAACGTTCTTTGGACCTATTTCCATTAACTGACCATACAGCGTCTGAAATGTACGTTACTCAATATTACCTACCAATTTATTGAACTAAGCTTCAATTATAAACAATAATTGTCTAACATTTATTAAAGAGAGTGTGTGTCCTCACAACGGCCTAATCTAATTTGGAATCCACCTTGTATTTCAACAAGAAAGTAAGCTATTTGCAGTGAATGTGTTAGCCTTCCAAGCTGCTCTAAGGATAAAGGTCAAACGGCAAATTTATTTGCACTACAAACCAGTGTGCTTATGATTACTATAATTAATATAATATGATAGCAATTAACAGTTTGCAATATCAAGCAAAACAATGGATTGTTTTTGTACAGCTAAAATAACTAGAAGCTGATGACACCGGATGTCTTGCACATTCTAGCAAAAATGTGAGCTCTCTTATGGTAAGAAATAAGGTGGATAATATAAAGCCAACTCAGTTTAAAGTCTAAGCTAAAGACTGTAGATAATGTATCTATGTAATCCATCACATTACATTAATGAATGAACATATATTTGAGCTGGCAGCATGTCATTATGAATGTTGCGCCATAACCACTAAATGTACTTTAACACAGATCTTTGACCGGAACTAAAAGATAAATGATTAAGAATCTGCAAGACTAATTTGTGTCCTTTGGAATGAAATGCACTACATGTACTGTATACACTGAAGAACTAGTATAGAACAAATATTCAATCAGAAATTGCTAGTTAATTTCACAAACAATTACAAGAAAACACATTAAATAAAAACTGATATTTTTAAATAGAAAAACCTATACAGTTTTCTTGTACAACATGCTCCAATAACTTCAAAAAATGTTTTAACAGTTAAAGGTTTGCAGCCCAGTTCAGACTTTAAGTCGCCTTTTTTCCCCCGCAAAATATTGTTTTATAAGTGACTGAAAAAAAATAAAAAATAAAAAATAAAAATAAAATAATAATATATATATATATTTTTACATTTACAGCAAGTAATTTTTTTGTGTTTTTAATTTACAATATTAAGCTAAAGGTATGGCTTTGATTCCCAGGGAATGCACAAACTGATAGAATGCATACCCCCTCAATAAACTGAATAAAATGCATGATAAAGACAAAAAAAGGAAGAATGAGGAGGAGAAGAGGATACTCTCTATCAGTATTTCTCACATGAAAGCAGAAAAATGAGGGAGAGAAACAGAGAAAGCTAAAGAAAGGAAAAACCACAAGTTCGGTGAGCAAACAAAAAAGCAAAAACAGAACAAAGGTTTCATGCTAGACGAGAGACCTTTTTATTCTTGCCATTCAATCCTCTGCTTTCTGAGCTAAAATATAGGTCAAAAATCATCTGAGACCAGATTGTCATTCTATAACAGTGTTTGTGAGCTGAGCATGGTCAGCATAATCAATTAACAAGACAGCTTGTGACTGCAAGGCCTGTTGGCTATAATGAAGAGAATATTTGAAGGATAGCAAGAGAAGTTCCTTGCCTTTACCCTTAGATTCAGTTCAGCATAAACACCCACCCCAATTGCCACACTCCCCTCTATTGTTTTCCAAAGCCATCAAACGTATACGAACTTAACTAGAACAAAGTCTTTGAGTCTATCACGATTTTGACCCCCGTGATCCCTGACTTTCATCAATAACCACTGAGCTTTAAGCCATCAATTGTCGTAGGCAGTTAAACACCCCCCCCACATGAACCAACCAATCAGATGGCCTCCTTGGCATTCACTCCCCTCCCCTCCCCTCAGAGTCTGGTTAAACAGGGTATGGCCACTTCAGGCACACAACACTGAGACATTAACAATTTGAGAAATGTGTGAAATAATAAAACTCAGCCAAAAGGGTGCTTTTCTTTTTAAACCTCATGCATGCTTTAGAGCTATACCTCAAGGGCGTTTAAGTACAAAAAATAACCTGTTAAACAAGTTAGTAGACCCTTTCACTCAAAACACACACATATACGTCAGATTAACAATCAGTTCCTGGTATCATGCATCTTGTTGGGTAAAGTTTAGTAGAGACTTTCACACTGTGCATATTTACTTGAAGTCCTGTGCTGATGTAATCACTCATTCTGGCGAGAGATTGACAGAGCAGATATAGATACAATAAAATGGGTTTTAGCTGGGATCTGCATGGATATCTTTTGTTCAACACCATTATTCTCACTTTGCTGTTGATCTCTAAATATATTCCACATTCCGGTTTAACAAATGACTCAGACATGCTTGCTGTGACTTTGCTTTTGTGGTCAAAGGTGATGGTAATTTGTTCATTCATAACCTGTTTTTCAGACTCTGTATACATAGTGAGTCTCTAAACATTTCTCTGTGTGACTTACGTTGCTGCATTCCTGTACGTGACTGGTTTCACTCTAATAGTGACATGTAATATGTGGCAAATGTCATTAGTTGCCAATACCAGACTGAAGGACTCTGGACTGGAGTATTATAATTTACTCTGTATTTTTTTTTTTTTTTAATATATATATATATATATATATAACTCTATCAAAGATCATTCTTCATTATTACAGACTATTGTACTTTAGTACCCCCACTAAAACAAGGGAGGTGATACTGTAATTGTACAGGGTGTTGACAAATGTTTTTATAGAACAGTTTAAGTCTGTTTAAATATCTGATCTCACAAGAAACTATATAACAAGGATGTTTACCCAAGAAAGATAGGGGTGTGATACTGTATATTGGATAGACTGCAGGAAGATAATAAACCTAGACCTTTAATTCTCTGTTTTTAGCTACAACCAGAAAATAAATGTAATGATCTGAATAATATATGAGAATAATAGCAACTTGCATTAAATATTATATGTGTAAATATATATATAATTACATAACATATATAACATTTAATTTAAATATGTCTAAAAGACACTCACCTCCTAAGTACTCCAAGCAACAGGCAGGACATCTTTGGTGCAATTGAAAATGGTGGAGTAAACAACCGAAATTATGACTAAAAATAAAAATAAAGCAATATGAGAGGGGTGGCTTGTTCCTCTTCAGTCCTGTGCACCTCTCATATCAGACTGATGAGTATGATAGTCCAGCTCTTGAGGTAGACTAGAGTAAAGTAAGACCCTTGCACTGTAACACGTGTAACTTATCATCAGCTGATCCCACCCTCAGCTCAGATCCTGCACTAATAACGACGCTCTTCTCCCTGCGAACCAGCCTGAGGTGTTTCGATAATAAATAAAGCTTTATACTGATAAACTTCCTAGTCGATGAACAACATATTTTAAAAGTTCAATATTTTCCTATTATATGCGTGCGCTTCCAATAAAACACGACAAAGTGGGAAAACTAGCTGTTGCATTTCAGTCAAAAGGCTCTAGATTGACGCTCCTGAGTCATTGAAGTCAATCAAACACAGAGAATCACGAGGATTCAGATCAGTTCGCGGTCCGCCGGCTGACTCAAGCGCTTCGGGTCCTGTATCCGAGAGGACTCGCTGTGCTCCGTCCCGCTTTCCTGCTCGACGCCGGCTGCAGAGCACAGTTGTGTAGAAGTGAATCTTATTTTTAAAGCTTCTTTAGCGAGCTCTGAGGTCACGTGAGCGTCGTTGCCTTTCAGCAGATGTTGATAAAGTTGAGTGTGGACTCAATGGTGTGGACGCTGTAAGGCGGAAGCTTACTGGGTCTCTGTGACGTCGCTCCATTCATCATCACAGCTGCCGAGAGTGTAGGGCTCGAGAGACATTTACAGTAACTGGCATTCATAAATGTAAATATGAGGGAAGTAAGCCTTTGTTTTCTGAGTGTAGAAATTCAACAGCACCCGCCCTTACGAAAACAAACCATGGTTTTACTACAGATTGAACCAAAAACCATGGTTACTATAGTTAAACCATGGTAACCACAAATTAACCATGGTTTTGCAACACTAACCATAGTTTAAAAAAACCATGTGGTTATACAAATGTAATCAATATGCCAAAAAACTATGGTTACTACAATTTTACTACAATAAGACCATGGTTAATTTTCGTAAGGGCTGTTCAGCAGTAGGCTACCTAAAACTATTAATTTTGAAAGAAATAAGAAAGCTGTGTTGTCTGTAAACATTTAGTTTTTATTTCATTTATTTTATTCTTTAAATCAAAAGACACATTAAAATGGTCATGGAGATTAATGAACTGGCAATTATTTGAAATAATATAGATATAATAATGTGTCTGATTATTTTGCATTTGCATTATTAAAATTAAAAGATTTAAACATTTTCTTTTTGCTATTTGAAGGTCACTTTAAAAGTTACAAAGTTAAATAGTTAAAAGTTACAAAGAGTGTATTAATCAGTTATCATCAGTTATTTCTATATTCAGTAGTTTATTTCGGTAGCCTATTTCAGTAGTATAAGCCAAACTTTGCGGTCTGTAAGAATTTTAAAAATGTTTTTTAAAGAAGTCTTTTATGCTCATTAAAAAATAAAAAAAAATACAGTATAAAAATACTGTATAAAAAATACAGTAAAAACAGTAATATTGTGAAACATTATTACAGTTTAATAATAACTGTACAAATACATTTTAAAATGTAATTTATTTCCTGTGATTGCAAAGCTGAATTTAAATGTCAAATGTCACATGATCCTTCAGAAATCATTCTAATATGCTGATTTGGTGCTCATGAAACATTTTACCAAATTGCAGATGATTACTGAAAATTAAGCTTTGCCGTCACAAGAATAAAATACACTTTAAAGTATATTAAAATAGAAAACAGTTATTTTAAATTGTTTAAAATATTTGTCTTTGTGACAATAGAGAACCACAGAATGCTAGTAGACACAATAAGAAAACTAAGAAGAATGTAAAAAAAAATAATAATAATCTGACACATCCACTAAAATGACCTTGAACAGCTATAGCAAAAATGGCTGAAGTTAGTTTAGAGAAAAGCTTTAGCATTGCTTGTTTTACGGACTGTCTCTTGGTTAGATATGTAAGGAATAATTGACGACTGGCCATTGGATTATTAGAAAAATAATGCACACCTGAGGTGTAACGGCCACTCCGCATCACCACCTCGGGTGTGCATTATTTTTCTAATAATTCAAAGGACCAGAAGTCAATTATTCCGTTTATACTACGGTTGCCACACCTCAAAACATCGATCAGATTATATATTTCAAGGCATTCGTCCAAAATCGCTATTGTGAGTAGGATTATTTCTCATTTATTTCGCATTTTATCCAAGGCCTCTGTTGCTAATTCCAAAACGTCATTTTAAACCTAGTAACAGAGGCTTGAGCCGTTGATAACAGACTACAGTTAATACAGTTAATAACTAAGTTATGAGAGAGAGAGAGAGATTACCTCTGTGCATCTCTCAATAGTGTTCGGCAGCAATGTCTCTAGTTATAGTGAAACTTAGTTCCTTTTGTTCACGAACAGCGCCCTTGTTGTTACTTCGCTTGTGAGAAATCATGTAGTTTTTAAGTTGTTTACTGATAAAATCATCAGAGTAGCGCTAACAACATTAGCGCGATGTATGTACAGTTAGTGTGTGCAAACTGTAACTTTTATGTATGTGCAGTCTGTGAGGGAGAGAGAGCGGGAGAGATAGAGTATGTGCTTTCCGTACATAATATATGGACATGATCTGTCGTTTTTATCATTTTATTTACAATATTTATTTGTTTGGCCAGTGTCGTTGTGGGTCTTGGTTATTTTGCTGTTGTAAAACCTTTGAAATAACAGAAATCATTTGGCGAAGTGATATGGTCATGTAATGCGGTCAAGAGCTGCCTGGAACTATGTTCGCCGTGCGTTTCCCTGAAAATAATTGCACACCTTAGAACCTTCCTCAGCCAATCAGATTCAAGCATTCAATGGCCCCGTAGTATAATTTGTTATATATACAACAATAACATTTAGACATTTTTAAAGTGGCCTAAGTGTCTAAAGGCTTTTTGGACCCACTGTAATGTTGATTTGTCTGTGCACACACAAACCAGAGCTACTGTATTTGCTTCATGGTAAACAGCATGCAAAGTCTCAGTGCACTGACTGTGACCACTGAGAACGTGAGCGAGGACAGGAACACTGAACAGGCTAAAGATCACAGTGTTTGTGTGAGAGAGAGGTAGATTAGAGGAGAGTGGATAAAGATAAGACGAAAAGTCATTGTAGACTTTAATCTGTGTGAAGTAACAGATCAACAAAAGCCCAATGCCCCACTATACTCGTTATCCCATTGTAAACACATCTAGAGTTAAGATAATAATAATAAAAACATATTTCTTGTGAAAGCTCATCCAGGGTTCTTGTATAGTTAATGGGGGTTCAAATCTTATATACAGGTGCATCTCAATAAATTAGAATGTCATGGAAAAGTTCATTTATTTCAGTAATTCAACTCAAATTGTGAAACTCGTGTATTAAATAAATTCAATGCACACAGACTGAAGTAGATTAAGTCTTTGGTTCTTTTAATTTTGATGATTTTGGCTCACATTTAACAAAAAATGCAAAAACCCAGGTTTCTTTGACAGTGGCCTTCCATCTGCATTTGTTGGTCTCTTGTTCCTCATTTTCCTCTTGACAATACTCTTTTGATTCTCTATGGGGTTCAGGTCTGGTGAGTTTGATGGCCAGTCAAGCACACCAACACCATGGTCATTTAACCAACTTTTGGTGCTTTTGGCAGTGTGGGCAGGTGCCAAATCCTGCTGGAAAATGAAATCAGCATCTTTAAAAAGCTGGTCAGCAGAAGGAAGCATGAAGTGCTCCAAAATTTCTTGTTAAACGGGTGCAGTGACTTTTTCAAAAAACACAATGGACCAACACCAGCAGATGACATTGCACCCCAAATCATCACAGACTGTGGAAACTTAACACTGGACTTCAAGCAACTTGGGCTATGAGCTTCTCTACCCTTCCTCCAGACTCTAGGACCTTGGTTTCCAAATGAAATACAAAACTTGCTCTCATCTGAAAAGAGGACTTTGGACCACTGGGCAACAGTCCAGTTCTTCTTCTCCTTAGCCCAGGTAAGACGCCTCTGACGTTGTCTGTGGTTCAGGAGTGGCTTAACAAGAGGAATATGACAACTGTAGCCAAATTCCTTGACACGTCTGTGTGTGGTGGCTCTTGATGCCTTGACCCCAGCCTCAGTCCATTCCTTGTGAAGTTCACCCAAATTCTTGAATCGATTTTGCTTGACAATCCTCATAAGGCTGCGGTTCTCTCGGTTGGTTGTGCATCTTTTTCTTCAACACTTTTTCCTTCGAGTCAACTTTCTGTTAACATGCTTGGATACAGCACTCTGTGAACAGCCAGCTTCTTTGGCAATGAATGTTTGTGGCTTACCCTCCTTGTGAAGGGATTGTCAATGATTGTCTTCTGGACAACTGTCAGATCAGCAGTCTTCCCCATGATTGTGTAGCCTAGTGAACCAAACTGAGAGACCATTTTGAAGGCTCAGGAAACCTTTGCAGGTGTTTTGAGTTGATTAGCTGATTGGCATGTCACATATTCTAATTTGTTGAGATAGTGAATTGGTGGGTTTTTGTTAAATGTGAGCCAAAATCATCACAATTAAAAGAACCAAAGACTTAAACTACTGTCTGTGTGCACTGAATTGATTTAATACATGAGTTTCACAACTTTTCCACGGCATTCTAATTTATTGAGATGCACCTGTATATTGAGGGTGGTGAACTGTTGAAACGTATTCTTATTAGTTACATTTTTACACTTTAAAATGATTTTTTGAAGTTGTAAATAAAACAAACATTATTGGAGTGTGTTTTACCCAATTTTTTATTTATTTATTTTTTTAAATTTACTAAATTTACTAGAATGTCTGAGTTTGGTAATGAAAATTAAATGCTAATGAATAATGAATTTGTTAAATGACTGTACTTTTGATAGCAAGGATCATTCTTACGTTCATTCAATAACACACACACTCTCTGTTTGATGAGAAAAAAGAACTTTGCCCTTTGGACTGTGCAAAAACATGCATCGCATGGGTCATTCCTGGGAAGGTTCACCACTGTTCCAAGTTTTCTCCATTTGTGGATAATTGCTCTAACCGTGGTTCGCTGGAGTCCCAAAGCCTTAGAAATGGCTTTATAACCCTTTCCAGACTGATACATGTCAACTCTTTTGTTTCCAATCTGTTCTTGAATTTCTTTAGATCACGGCATGATGTGTTGCTCTTTAAGCATGCTTTACTTTGACAGACAGGTTCTATTTAAGTGATTTCTTGATTCAACAGGTCTGGCAGTAATCAGGCCTGGGCGTGGCTAGTGAAATTTAACTCAACTTTCTAAAATAATGTGGTTAATCACGTTTCCACGTAGGGCCAGGTAGGTTTGACCAGCTTTTTTCCTTAATAAATGAAATCATCATTTAAAACTGCATTTTGTATTTACTTGCATTATATTTGTGTAATATAAAAATTTGTTTGATGATCTGAATCTTTTAAGTGTGACAAATATGCAGAAAATTTAAAAAACAGGCAGGGGGCAAAAATCTTTTCACGGTACTGTATATAGAAGTATTGTATATATACTTGAACAGTATTTTACTGTATTATGTACAGTAAGATACTGTAAAATGTATATACAGTATTTTACTGTAAACTGCAAAGGATTATGGGGAAAATATATGGCCACTACAGTAAACTACTGTAAATTTACAGTAGTGAACTTGCCTGAGAAAAATTGACCAATGGCAAGGAGATTTATATTTATTTTGATATATTTTAAACAGTATTTTCAAGTACTTCTTTTGTTTGTTCTTTTCAAGTTTCTAGTCTAGATTTCACGACAACGCCGGAGGTGTATTTTGGAGCCTCTACTTGTGAATGCCAGTGTTTCACTGCAGTCACGCCATCTACGTCGAAAATTTTGTTGCGTCTACAGGGCGTTGCGTGGTAGTGATAGCAGTTAAGCTTCCAAACATTTGCAAATCATTTTTTTTTTTTTTTTCTAAAGAGTATCAAACTGAAGCCCAGTCTGGATAATAATAAGCTGATTAAAAACACATTATACAGGCACTTCTTATTTAATGGTATTTTATTTTTATTGTTTAATTGTATTCATAATGTATTAAATGTTCAATAAAACATTGCAAATGGGTTTGTAAAATGTTTTTGTTTTGAGAAAATTCATAAAGAAAAAATAAAATAAAATAGTTTTCTGCAAATTCTTGTTATGCATCTTCCAAGTACCACAGTGGTAATTTTTTAATCATTTTTTAAAAATTGCATACCAAAGTCATGGCAAATGCTATTTACACTGCTATATAGACCTATTGTAAAAATCATAAAAAGATCAAATCAAATTGTTTTCTGCAAACTCCACCAGATTCTTGTTCTACATCTCCCCAAGTACCACTGTTGTGATTTTCATGTTGCTTCATTTTTTAATAATTGCATAGGCCTACTAAACTCATGACCAATGCTATTTACTACCTCACTGTAATATATTTTAAAAAGGAATAAAAGGATAAAATCAAATTGTTTTCCACCAATATGCAATTATTAAAAAAATGATACTGTAAAGCAACATGTGATACAGTGATACTTGGGGAGATGCAGAACAATAATCTGGTGGAGTTTATAGAAAACAATTTGATCTTATCTTTTATGAATTTTAAAATGTCTATATAGCAATGTAAATAGCATTTGTTTTGAGTTGATTAGCTGATTGGCATGTCACATATTCTAATTTGTTGAGATAGTGAATTGGTGGGTTTTTGTTAAATGTGAGCCAAAATCATCACAATTAAAAGAACCAAAGACTTAAACTACTGTCTGTGTGCACTGAATTGATTTAATACATGAGTTTCACAACTTTTCCACGGCATTCTAATTTATTGAGATGCACCTGTATATTGAGGGTGGTGAACTGTTGAAACGTATTCTTATTAGTTACATTTTTACACTTTAAAATGATTTTTTGAAGTTGTAAATAAAACAAACATTATTGGAGTGTGTTTTACCCAATTTTTTATTTATTTATTTTTTAAATTTACTAAATTTACTAGAATGTCTGAGTTTGGTAATGAAAATTAAATGCTAATGAATAATGAATTTGTTAAATGACTGTACTTTTGATAGCAAGGATCATTCTTACGTTCATTCAATAACACACACACTCTCTGTTTGATGAGAAAAAAGAACTTTGCCCTTTGGACTGTGCAAAAACATGCATCGCATGGGTCATTTCAACCAATAATTACTAAAACCATGAACTTAAAAAGAGTTTTGACCCAATCAAAAATAACATATGCACATTGAATATGTTCTTTAAAAAATGGTTCATCCAAAAATGAAAATTTGATGAAAACCTACTTATAAACAGCTGATAAAAACATCACAATAATCCACAAGTGAACACAGTCCAAAACAGTTCTAAACAAATATGTCAGTGTATTTTGATGTGAGAAGACAGCAGGGGATGGTCTTTTTCACTGGAGGAAGCATTGTTATGGATTATAGACTCATATTTTGACCAGAAGCAATAAGTTAAAATGCCTTAATGGTGGATTTGTTTCTCACAGACATGCAGATTTTCACTTCACAAGATGTTGTTCGATGGACTAGAGTCTTGTGGATTATTGTGATGTTTTTATCTGCTGTTTGGAAGCTCAATCTGACGGCATTCACTGCAGAGGATCAATTTATGAGCAAGTGATGTAATGCTAAACTTCTCCAAATCTGTTCTGATGAAGAAACAAACTCATCTATATCTTAGATGGCCTTTCAGCAAATTTGGTGAACTATTCCTTTAATTCGGTTTGACAAGATCAAGGAGACATGTTCAGTCCTTTGATATGCAAACAACCCATGTAAACAGTGTTATTCTGATTCATCAGTGGATATCTATGATGGAATGAGCGGAAAGTCAATGGATAAACAGTGTTTCAGTGATTAGATCTAGTGGTCTGCACATAATTGCAGTGTACTTTGGTATTTGTATTATGGGAAACAGCATGCAGTGTTATTTTTCTCTTTCCTTAGGTGTTGACTCTGTCTTTTGTTTTTACCATTGAAAGCAACCTTTAGGAATAAATTAGGCAGTCTCTTGCATAACAAAGTACTGAACAGACTACTGTTTTTCTCTGTCGGTTATAAATGCAATGGTGCTCATGTCTTCTAGGCCTTTGAATGACAGATGTGACTGATCAGAACGTGATACATGTGGTAAGCCTTTGCTTTGGCAGCATATGAATGTGTTCATGAGAACATTTTGAGAGCAAGAACAATAAAGATATTTAGGGGTGGACTAATAATTGGTTAACAATATGGCAAAATTATTTTTTGACAGGGAGTTCAAATAAATGTTCCAAATTTTGTTTAAACTTTCATTTTCAAAAATGTATTACAAAATTTT
Organism: Onychostoma macrolepis; assembly: GCF_012432095.1. Lineage (NCBI taxonomy): Eukaryota > Metazoa > Chordata > Actinopteri > Cypriniformes > Cyprinidae > Onychostoma > Onychostoma macrolepis. The sequence continues at coordinate 16,126,589 of NC_081178.1, read as the reverse complement.
ATTTAGTTGCAAACAAATAAGCAACACTAAGGCCACAGGTTCAATTCCCAAGTAACACACAAACTTGAATCTAATTTGAAGTTGGTTGTGTATAAATGAAATGTGTAATATATATAAATGTGAAAATTGCAAAGAAAATGATATAAATTGCAAAGCTGAATTTAAATGTCACATGATCCTTCAGAAATCGGTCTAATATGTTGATTTGGTGCTCATGAAACATTTTACCAAATAGCATTTAGATGATTTCTGAAAATTAAGCTTTGCCATCATGGGAATAAATACACTTTAAAATATATTAAAATAGAAAACAGTTGTTTTAAATATATATATATATATATATATATACAGTGCCGTAAAAAGGTTTTTGCCCCCTTCCTGTTATATATTATATATATTTTTTTTGCATTTGTCACACTTAAAAGATTCAAACAAATTTTAATATTACACAAAGATAACCCGAGTAAATACAAAATGCAGTTTTGAAATAATGATTTCATTTATTAAGGGAAAAAATCTGTCCAAACCTGCCTGGCCCTATATGAAAAAGTAATTGCCCCCCAAATCTAATAACTGGTTGTGCCAAACTTTGCAGCAACAACTGCAATCAAGCGTTTGCGATATCTAGCAAGGCGTCGCTGTGGAGGAATTTTGGCCCACTCTTCTTTGCAGAATTGTTTTAATTCAGCCACATTGGAGGCTTTTCAAGCATGAATGGACTGTTTAAGGTCATGCCACAGCATCTCAATTGGATTTAAGTCCAGACTTTGATTTGGCCACTCCAAAACCTTCATTTTGTTTTTCTTGAGACATTCAGAGGTGGACTTGCTGCTGTGTTTGGAATCATTGTCCTGCTACATAACCCAAGTGCACTTGAGCTTGAGGTCACAAACTGACGGCTGGACATTCGCCTTCAGGATTTTCTGATAGAGTGCAGAATTCATGGTTCCTTCAATTATGGCAAGTCATCCAGGTTCTGAAGCTGCAAAGCAGCCCCAGACCATCACACTACCACCACCATGTTTGACTGTTGGTATGATGCTCTTTTATGAAATGCTGTGTTGGTTTTACGCCAAATGTAACGGGACACGCACCTTCCAAAAAGTTCAACCTTTGTCTCATCAGTCCACAGAATATTTGCCCAAAAGTCTTGGGGATAATCAAGATATTCTTTGGCAAATGTGAGACGAGCCTTTGTGTTTTTTTGGTCAGCAGTGGCTTTTGCCTTGGAACTCTCCCATGGATGCTGTTTTTGCCCAGCCTCTTTCTTATTGTTGAATCATGAACACTGACCTTAATTGAGGCAAGTGAGGCCTGCAGTTCTTTAAATGTTGTTCTGGGCTCTTTTATGACCTCCTGGATGAGTCATCATTGCGCTCTTGGAGTAATTTTGGTAGGCCGGCCACTCCTGGGAAGGTTCACCACTGTTCCAAGTTTTCTCCATTTGTGGATAATTGCTCTAACCGTGGTTCGCTGGAGTCCCAAAGCCTTAGAAATGGCTTTATAACCCTTTCCAGACTGATACATGTCAACTCTTTTGTTTCCAATCTGTTCTTGAATTTCTTTAGATCACGGCATGATGTGTTGCTCTTTAAGCATGCTTTACTTTGTCAGACAGGTTCTATTTAAGTGATTTCTTGATTCAACAGGTCTGGCAGTAATCAGGCCTGGGCGTGGCTAGTGAAATTTAACTCAACTTTCTAAAATAATGTGGTTAATCACGTTTCCACGTAGGGCGAGGTAGGTTTGACCAGCTTTTTTTCCTTAATAAATGAAATCATCATTTAAAAACTGCATTTTGTATTTACTTGCATTATATTTGTGTAATATAAAAATTTGTTTGATGATCTGAATCTTTTAAGTGTGACAAATATGCAGAAAATTAAAAAAACAGGCAGGGGGCAAAAATCTTTTCACGGTACTGTATATAGAAGTATTGTATATATACTTGAACAGTATTTTACTGTATTATGTACAGTAAGATACTGTAAAATGTATATACAGTATTTTACTGTAAACTGCAAAGGATTATGGGGAAAATATATGGCCACTACAGTAAACTACTGTAAATTTACAGTAGTGAACTTGCCTGAGAAAAATTGACCAATGGCAAGGGAGATTTATATTTATTTTGATATATTTTAAACAGTATTTTCAAGTACTTCTTTTGTTTGTTCTTTTCAAGTTTCTAGTCTAGATTTCGTCGACAACGTCGGAGGTGTATTTTGGAGCCTCTACTTGTGAATGTCAGTGTTTCACTGCAGTCACGCCATCTACGTCGAAAATTTTGTTGCGCGTCTACAGGGCGTTGCGTGGTAGTGATAGCAGTTAAGCTTCCAAACATTTGCAAATCATTTTTTTTTTTTTTTCTAAAGAGTATCAAACTGAAGCCCAGTCTGGATAATAATAAGCTGATTAAAAACACATTATACAGGCACTTCTTATTTAATGGTATTTTATTTTTATTGTTTAATTGTATTCATAATGTATTAAATGTTCAATAAAACATTGCAAATGGGTTTGTAAAATGTTTTTGTTTTGAGAAAATTCATAAAGAAAAAATAAAATAAAATAGTTTTCTGCAAATTCTTGTTATGCATCTTCCAAGTACCACAGTGGTAATTTTTTAATCATTTTTTAAAAGTTGCATACCAAAGTCATGGCAAATGCTATTTACACTGCTATATAGACCTATTGTAAAAATCATAAAAAGATCAAATCAAATTGTTTTCTGCAAACTCCACCAGATTCTTGTTCTACATCTCCCCAAGTACCACTGTTGTGATTTTCATGTTGCTTCATTTTTTAATAATTGCATAGGCCTACTAAACTCATGACCAATGCTATTTACTACCTCACTGTAATATATTTTAAAAAGGAATAAAAGGATAAAATCAAATTGTTTTCCACCAATATGCAATTATTAAAAAATGATACTGTAAAGCAACATGTGATACAGTGATACTTGGGAGATGCAGAACAATAATCTGGTGGAGTTTATAGAAAACAATTTGATCTTATCTTTTTATGAATTTTTAAAATGTCTATATAGCAATGTAAATAGCATTTGTCATGACTTTGGTATGGAATTATTAAAAAATTATACAGTAAAACAACATGAAAATCACCACAGTGGTACTTGGAAGATGCATAACAAGAATTTGCAGAAAACTATTTTATTTAATTTTTTCTTTATGAATTTTTTCAAAACAAAAACATTTTACAAACCCATTTGAAATGTTTTATTGAACATTTAATACATTATGAATACAATTAAACAATAAAATACCATTAAATAAGAAGTGCCTGTATAATGTGTTGTTAATCAGCTTATTATTATCCAGACTGGGCTTCAGTTTGATACCTGATCCTACCCACTCTTTAAAAAAAAAAAAAAAAAAAAAAAGATTTGCTATCATTACCACGCAACGCCATGTAGACGCGCAACAAAAGTTTCGGCGCAGAAGGCGTGACTGCAGTAGTGAGAGACGTAAAATAAAACCGCGAGCTAACATGAAATACTGAGGAAAGCTGAGTTAAGAAATACTACTGTAAAGTACATATTTTGTATTTTATTTTCAAGTTTGTGGTCTTGTGGTCGTGTCGTCTGCATCGGAGGAGTAGGGGGAGAGCGGGGACGGTTGCAACAGGGGACAGTTGCAACATGACTTATTCCTCCGATCAGGAATGAGGTAGAGTGATGATACTCATACTGCACATGCTTAGTTAGCCCCTCCCCCGATCTGAAAGAAGTCAGCCATTTGTGACCATTCCTTCAGGGAAAAGCTAATTTTGAGGTAAAAAAGTATTTTTTTTAATGTTCAGAATATTTCTCATACTGCCTAAACTGTTTTTGTGAAGCATTATTCATTCATATAATTTAAATCAGTGTTTTTTTTAGCTTCTAATAGGCATAGCTATCAAGTGTTAAAACTATTGTATCTAGCTAGTATAGTAAGTTTCATCATGGCTGACAGAGTGGGGACAGTTGCAACAGCATGCTGTTGCAACTGTCCCTTATCACAACATTGATGTAAAAGCTTGTCATATTAACATAATACAATTATAATTTCATGGATTAATAAATAACCCGTTCAATACCCAGGTATCCCTCCTTTTTTAAGTACATACTCTCAAACTAGGCCACAGTGTAGTCTGTAATTTTTCTTTGTTTACAGTATGCCACGAGCCACGAGAGAGGAAACACACAACAGATAGGGGTGTCCCTCTACCTGTTCTGAAGTCAGCAGCAAATATAGTGAAGGATGAACTCATTTATTTCTCTCTAAACCTCTCTCTGTTACACATGCATACACTATCTTACACACAGACACACACACACACACACACACACACACAGACAGACAGACAGTTCATTTCAGGAGTTCACAGAAGTAGTTCAGTAAATTTTCAGTCTAGATTTTCATTAAAAATATTTTGTTGGTCAATTTTTTTTTAGGCCTAATAATTAACCAAAACATGATTGTTACTTGTTCTTTTACTAGTCTTTGTATTTTTATGGCCAATTTAACAAATTCAACAATTTAACCAATATACATTTTGTATGTTCACAAATAAAATAAAGAAATTGCAATATAATGTTATATAATGTTTCTTTATTATTACATTTTAATAAGTGTTGCAACTGTCCCTGTGGACTGTTGCAACCGTCCCCTGCTAGGGGTCAGTTGCAACGTTTCACTTTGTCTGTTCAAGTTTAAATTGTACATATATTATCATATGTATGCATGTAACAGCACTGTGGTTGGGTATCTGACAGATGTGGGTTTAATATATAAAGATTTTGGCTTTCCACAAAAAACTGTCTCTGAGAAACTGAAGGAAATACAAAAAGTGTTGCAACCGTCCCCACTCTCCCCTACTGGAGTCTTTTCCTGTGATTGCCGTCGTAACAACAGGTGAGCTTTCATCAACTTAACTAATGTTACTAAAGTAGTCAAATTAGCCACGGACTGCTGTTCTCCACTAACTTAAGGAACGGGCTAGCAATATATTAATATAGTAAGTTTTGCTTATAAATATAAAAAAATGTGGTAACACTTTGCAATAAGGTTCATTAGTTAACATTAACGTCAGTTAAAAACATTAATGAACAATACTAATACAGCATTTATTAAGCTTAGTTAATGTTAATTTCAGCATTTACCAATGCATTATAAAAATCACAAGTTGTGTTTGTTAACATTAGTTAATGCACTGTGAATTTACATGGAATAAACAACAACTGTATTGTCATTAACTAACATTAACAAAGATTAATAAATAGTGTAATAAATGCATTGTTCATTGTTTATTCATGTTAGTTAATACATTAACCAATGTTAACAAATGACAGCTTATTGTAAAGTGTTGCCAAAAATGTTTATTTTATTCAAAATGTTTGTATTACTGTATGGTAGTTTTTTTCTGATCATAAACTATAGTAAAACTAAAAGTGTGTTGTGACTCTGTCTGTTACAGGAGATTTCTCCAAGCAAAAACAGGATCCTGAATATGAGGGCAGAATCGTCATACAGCCAGCTGTCCGTTTTACAGAAATGCAGAATTAGGTAACCCAAAATACATTTTGTTTTACATTGCATTTACATTCATGCATTTGCCAGATGCTTTTAGCCAAAGCAAGTTATATTGTATTTAATGTAGGGGAGCACGAGACACAACCTAATACTGACTTTCTTAGCATGTGTAAATCCACGTGGGGTTCAGAGTATAATTTCTTTATACACTTTAATTTCACACTTGTCTAGTACAAATATGTTGCGTTGTTTCATAATTACAGTGTATATGCTTTTCGTTATTTTTCGTGACAGCATGCCCCGTAGGTGGGGTACATTGTAACATGTGAGGGGCACGTTGTAACATAACCATATGACAGCTTAAAATATTATCTGATCTAATGAAAAAATATACAAGACAAACTAAAATATTTTGTCAATAAAATAAAATCATTAACTTTTTCAAATGCTTTACATTTCTTGAAATAACAATTTCTGAACATTAAACATCGATTCTCAGTCTTTATTCACCTGCTTCTTGTGGCTTCTCATTGAAACTCATAAAAGTAAATGGTGTAAATTGCATCGCTAATGTCATAGAATAGCATAGTTTAATAATAGCGGGGCACATTGTAACACAGTGTTATAACGTTCCCCATCTGTGCAACTGGAATTTAAAACTGGTTAGTGTCTTCTGCTAGTTAGCAAAGCATTATAAAACTATCTAAACTGATACCAGATTGGAGATTAAAATAATAGCAGATTTTAAATGAATACTAAAAACTGAGATGACAATTTACTTCAGCCAGAAATGTACTTCTGCTTTGGTAGAATTAATATTCAGCGACATCTTCAAAAGATTTTTGAATTTTGGTGCACTTTATTCTCTATATAGTGTTGATATGGCAGTAGTAAATACTGTAAATTTGGTTATGCTAGCATGTGTGGAAATATTTAAACCATGTGTGTTACAACTTACCCCGTGTTAGTTTGTGCCCTGCGCTCCCCTACACATTTTATGAAGTTATTCAGTCCCTGGGAATCAAACAGAGGCGGCGCTAGGGGTGTGTGCGCATCAAGATTGAGTTTTCATGCGCATTCAAATTATTTCTATTGAACTTAAACAGCAAAATGCAGCTGCTTCAGGTATCTTTAACTTACTGTAGCCTATAAATTCATAATACCGATATCCTCATCTGACAAAATTAGATTACTGTTACTGTATAGCAACAAATATAGATTTTTAATCATGGTATTATAAGCACAGATTTTCTAGGACACACACACACATTTAGAAATGACTAGATTATTTGAACAGATTGGTTAGCATTTAGCATGGTCTGTGGCAGACTTTACTAAGTGTCAGGGCAACAAAATTCAATAAACAAGAAGTTAATATTAAGTGATTTAAATCGAAAAGAAAATATTGTCTTTTTTCGCAAAAACGGTTCTAAACAAAGCCATGTTGTGCGTCTCTGCATACAACAGTGTTTCATTACTGAAAGAATTTACCTTTTTAGAATGCCTTGAATCAGTGATTCACTCATCCATTCATAAAAACAGTTTCTTTGTTCCTGAAAGAATCAGCAGTTTTTAATGAATAGATTGAATAAATGACTCAGTGGCTCAGTCATTAAGACAGTGGCTTGCTGCCACCTACTGGTAATTTTAGTCTCATTTTTAAAAGTATCATTATATATTTTTTTCTATCATTTTATATTTATATGTTTATATTTAAAACATTAATTTCATAATATTATTTATGCAATTTGTAAGTGCAAATTATAATTAATTACACTTGTCACTTTAAAAAAAAAAATTAAGCCACTTAGCCAATGTAACTTTTCAGCATAGCCTGTTTTATTTGACTTGTATCCCGTGTATTCTGATACATAAATGAATGTCTCTGGGCTAAGCCCCGGATATCCACTCACCCTGGAACCGCCCCTGGAATCAAACCCATTAATTCAGCATTCTAGCACTTTGCTCTACTGACTGAGAATGCATTGTAATGGATGCTTTAATAATTTGAATGTGATGAATTATCAACTAATTATGTACCTTCCTTTGTGGGTGCATTCAGATGTAGTATATAAGGTTTTATTAACATCAAAGTACATACAGCACCAAGTTTGACAGTTGAGGCAAATTCTGTAAACGCTACTTTGAAAAATAATGATTTTTTTTTTTTCTTGTGCTTGCAGGTTCATTCAGATCTTTGTGGCACCAAATGCATTGAAAGTCACAGGTCAGCTGGAATTCTGGAAAGAGGGTGCAAAGAAAAAGGATCTGCCTGAATCCCATCCTGCTCTTTCTCATCGGAGAGCTTGTCAACTTTGTCAAAATTACTGAAATTTAACACAACACAAACTCATTTTTACTGTATTACTTGATTTTATTAACACTACCAGTCAAAAGTTTTTGAACAGTAAGATTTTTATTGTTTTTAAAGAAGCCTCTTCTGCTCACCAAGCCTGCATTTATTTGATCCAAAGTACAGCAAAAACAGTACAATTTTGAAATATTTTTACTATTTAAAATAAATGTTTTCTATTTGAATATATTTTAAAATGTAAAATGTATTCCTGTCATCAAAGCTGAATTTTTAACATTATTACTCCAGTCTTCAGTGTCACATGATCCTTCAGAAATCATTCTAATATTCTGATTTGCTGCTCAAAAAAACTATTATTATTATTATTGTGTTGAAAACAGCTGAGTCAAATTTTTTCAGGTTTCCTTGATGAATAGAAAGTTCAGAACAGCATTTATCTTAAATAGAAAAATTTTATAACATTATAAATGTCTTTATCTTGAATTGAAACCATCCTTGTTAAATAAAAGTAGTAATTTCTATAATCCCCCAATGTTACAAAATCTTTTTATTTCAGATAAATGTTGATCTTTGGATCTTTCTATTCATCAAAGAATCCTGAAAAAATTTACTCAACTGTTATGATGATGATGATGATGATGATAATAATAAATGTTTATCAGTATACTAGAATGATTTCTGAAGGATCATGTGACACTGAAGACTGGAATAATGATGCTGAAAATTTAGCTTTGATCACAGGAATAAATTACATTTTAAAATATATTCAAATGAAAGCTGTTATTTTAAATAGTAATAATATTTCACAGTATTACTGATTTTGCAGTAAATAAATGTAGGCTTGGTGAGCAGAAGAGAATTCTTTAAAAATATCAAAAATCTTACCGTTCAAAAACTTTTGACTGTTAGTGTACTTACTTGGTTTTGCTTTTCAGTATGTGTATGTTTTGCCATGATACAAAGTGCCCAGGGGGCTGTTGTGATGCCCTTTTTTCAGCTAGTTCATCCTAGAGATCAAGACTTGTAATTTGTACATTACTAAAAAGAAAATGTTCAACAATTAAAAAGAATATTATCAGAGCTAATGCTCATTGTTATTGTGATTTCTATGGGGTTGGGGTGGTAAAAATCATGGATTACAGTGCTGTATTGTAAACAATTTGATTGTTTTTTACAGGTAAAAAATGTTTAAACTACATGAAAATAAACACTACAGCACTGATACTATAAATGAAAATACTGTAAATGAAAATACAGTAATACTGTAAATGAAAATACAGTAAAGCCATTATTATACTGTAAATGCAATTACAGTAACCATTTTTATAGTAAATTACTGGCATCCAGCTGCCAGTAAATTACTGTAAAATTTACAGCAACCTTTTTACAGTGTAGAAGATACAAGATACGCAAAGAAGATACAAGAAACACTGTATAGGACAAGGCGCCATCAGTCCCGTTCAGTGATTTTAGTTTTGGGTAAAACCAAAAATCGCAGGGTGCCAAATCTGGGCTGTGGAGGGCTGAGTCACCTGGGGGATTTGATTGATGTTTCACCAAAAGACGCATCTCAGACATATTGCATCTCAGAATCAGAAAGAGCTTTACTGCTAAGTATGTTTACACATACAAGGAATTTGTCTTGGTGACAGAAGCTTTCACAGTACAGACATAATGACAGTGACAAGACAGATATTAAAAAAATTAAATTAAAATGGAATAAGTAAATAAAACACAATATACAAAGTAGACAATATACTGTATGTATGTATGTACATATATGCAAATGCAGGGTTATGTAAATAAGAGGTATGGTGTGCTAAATAAATAAGTATAAATAGTGCCATTTAATGAAGTCCACTATCATCTCCACTGTTTTGAACATGTTCAGCTTTAGGTTGTTGTGACCGCACAACAGGAAACTGGTGATCCGCTGACGGATGGAGACGGGCACAGAGAGCTGGGTTCATTTGTAGAGGAGGAGGTTAGGGATGATAGTGAAACAGGATCCTCACATAAGTATCTGCTTTGTCCAGATGTTGCAGGATGTTGCATCATCCACAGACCTGTTTGCTCGGACTTAAACTGAAACGCTGACTGTTTTCTATTGTCCTCTTGCATTATCAACACACCTTTTTCCTGTTTAACAATGTAAATCTGCTTTGACACAATCTGTATTGTATAAAGCACTATATAAATAAAATAAATCAATACATTTAGATATTTTAATAGCCTATATATAGCAAGTAACTTAAATGTATCTCAGATACATTTAATTTGTTAACTATTTTTTTAACTAAATTTTTTTTTAAATTAATTAGCAATATTCTGGACATTTTTGTGTATTTTAAAATACATGAATAATCGTATATATTTAGATAAAGTCACCTTAAAATGAATTATATTAATTTTCTATAATTTGTTAATTCCTCATTCACACAATTGCTCAATCCAGTTTTTACCAAAAGTGTACCAATGTGATCTAACCACTGGTACCATCGCCCCCCCAAGTAAGGAAAAAAAAAAAAGAAGTAGGACTTTTATTCTAGTTGGCAAAACAAGTCCCGTTTCCGTAACTCGCTGAATGTTTTTTGTTGTCGCCCCCCTCCGGTCACATCAAGAATGATTTATTTGACGCTTAATTCACTTTCATTTTCATTCTTTGTGCTGACTAACTGTGACTTCTCGTCGTTTCGTCGATAACAACTGAATCCCATCTTCTCTTTTCAACTAAAATCCCACGGTATCCAGTGGGATAAGATATTAAACGCGTGTTTTTCCTGCAAACAGCTTTAATAAAGTTTTGCAAGACAAATCGAAACGATAATTCTGCAACGATGACTTCCTTAGACATGAGCCCTGCGTCTAAGAAACAGGTAGGGCGCCTATTTTAGGCCCGAAACTTGATTTAAACTTATTTACGACTGTATATTGGGCAGAAATTATGCATTTTGAGTCTAACCTGCTTATAAATATAAGCCTATATATTGAACCTGTGTTTGTGTGGCAAGTTTGACAAACACTTCCTGTGTAACTTTGCAGGTGGATGGATTCTCCAAAAAAATCACCAAGGAGGTAATTATACATTTATTCAGTCACGCTCTTTCATTACTTTTAAAAATGTACCACAGTAATTGTAGTTTATGCCAAAAATACCACAGTTAGTCACTGCAATAAAACTGAGCATTATGCTCTATTATAAATATAAAAGGAAATACATGACCGATAGATTCAGCTGTAATGAAAGTTTGTTAAATTGTCAAATGCTTGATTGTTTTAATCAGGCCGAACAGTTGATCTCAAACTTCTTCCCTGAGAAGATTGCAGAGATGGACAACATCTTACAGGTATGAAGTCCTTTATCATATGAATATAGAAGGTGCGTTCATCAGCATTCACATTTGTTGAGTATAGTTTGTGCTGTGGTTAAGAAATGTTGAATTTTTATTATTGTGTTATTTAGGGTTCCTGTAGTCTGAAGGATCTGTCAGTCCTCAAGGCTCCTCTGGATATCCCAATCCCAGACCCTGCCAAAGAGGAGCTCAAGAGGAAGAAGAAAGAGGAGGTAATCATAACACATCATTTATTATTAACAAGCATAATTGTTCACATTTATTTCTTTTTAAATTAATAGATTTTCTGATTGCAAGCCAGTCTGTGGTTTGGTTTAAGTAATTGATTAGGCTGGTCATTTTATTCACACAGAAAGAGGCCAAAGAGGGAAAGAAGGATGGAGATAAAGAAGAGGATGAAGGTAAATGTTTAGAAGCTATTTGGAAAATGGAACTGAAAATGTTACTTGTTCGGTTTGCTTTTCCCTAGACCTGAATTCCCCCACATCTGTTTAATTCTCAGCATGAACACAGGGTGGCACTGAGTCACTGTTAATATCATAGAAATTATACAGAGAAAGTATTGCATGTCTTCATCCATCTCTGTGCTTACAAGCTAGTGATTGGTTCCAAAGTGGTGATTTGAAGAGCACAAAATTAAACTAATGATGTTAATTGTGATCTGAAAGGTCCTCCCTGTGGTCCCATCGCCTGCAATGAGACAGTAGAGAAACTCCTCAAACAGATCAAGCCTGAGATTCAGACTCTGAAGGAGTGTCTTAACACGGTGAGGAAGTGTTGTCATATATTATATATCATATATAATTATGCAGGTCTCAAAAGTTAAAATGACGTATGTTGAAAAGTCAAAACCATCAAAAAAATGTGTTGTTTTTTGATGGGTTTGACTTTTTAAAAAGTTTTTTTGATATTGTAATTAATCAACTGTTTTATGATCTATAATAAAAGTTTAATTCGTAGTTCATTATATACTCCTTGTAGACATTTCATACTGTATGCTGGCTCTGATAAATTGAATACATTGTGTAATATTTGTGTTGTGCACCTGTGCAGGTGTCAATGTGGATACAGCTACAGATTCCCAGGATTGAAGATGGGAACAACTTTGGAGTTGCTGTACAGGTCAGTTAACCTATCTTTTGTCACGCTTACTTGAGACAGAATGAAATAACATTTGTCAAGTGATTAATTCTTATGTTTAGCTTAGATTTAAAAAAGAAAAAAAAGAAAGAAACCTTCAGAAATAGTTAATAGGTTAACTTAACCAATAATTAATATGTAGTTTATCTCAATTACTCAAAATGTGTAATTCATGCGAGTTTTATAAATTTGTGTGGATGACATTTTTAGCAAAATATATATGATTTTATATATATATATTTTAATATATATATATATATATATATATATATTCACCTATGCACGTGCATTGCTTTTACTTTAATAATATAAATTACAGTGTTAAATTACATGATTATTGAAAAGTTTGGGGTCAGTAATTTTTTTTTTTTCCAACAAGGACACACACTACATTGATCAAAAGAGGCAGTAAATATCTATCAAATATCTTGCAAAAGTATTCATGCCCATTCATTTTTTTTTTCACGCTTTATGTTTCTGCCTAAACTGCTTTAAATTACTTTTTTTCCACATCAATCTACACTCCATACACCATAATGGTAAATCAATGTATTTAAAGCAGTTTAACATAAGGCAGCAACATAAAAAATTAAGGGTATGAATACTATAGGCACTGAATATATATATATATATATATATATATATATATATATATATATATATATATATTTCAATTGCAGTTTTCTCAAAAATATTAAGCAGCACATCTAATTTCAACATTAGCAGTAAGAAATGTTTTTGGAGCTCCAAATCAGCATATTAGAAAGATTTCTGTAGGATCATGGAGTAATGAGCTTTGCATCACAGGAATAAATTACATTTTAAAATATACTGTAATAATATGACTGGGTGAGTATAAGGGACTTCTTTCAAAAACCCAAAAAAATCTCACTGACCCCAAATTTTTGAACGGTGGTATATTTCTGTATAATTCAGTTTGTGTGAATTTTATTTGAATAAAAGCAAAAATGTTCCTACAGGAAAAGTTTTTGAACTGCTTACCAACACCCGCACCAAGATCGAGGGATTCCAGACACAAATTTCCAAGTAAGTGACCAGACTGCATTACAAACACAAACACCTTTATTATAAATACTTTTGTAGTCATTTTTTTAGACATGAATTTGCAGTTGTGACTTGATTCTGTTTCCTCAGGTACTACAGTGAGAGAGGAGATGCTGTAGCCAAGGCTTCCAAACAGCCACATGTGGTCAGTTTATTTAATGTTAGATTTAGCTAAATTAAACATGATTTCAAAAGTCTTTGAGCTTCTGATAATGTGATTTTGTTGCTTGGCAACAGGGAGATTTCAGACAGCTTGTCCATGAACTGGATCAGCACCAGTATTGCGAGTTGCGCATCATAGTCCTGGAGATTCGCAACACTTATGTAAGTTCAGTCTCAACTTACCCTAAACAAAACATCATGTGATTATGTGTCTGGTAAGACGGCTGTGACTGATTTCATCCATTCCTTCAACTCTAGGCTGTGCTGTATGATGTCATCACCAAGAACTGTGACAAGATTAAGAAGCCCAGAGGAGACTTATCTTCAAAAGCACTTATCTACTGAGTACCGCAGCCGATCTGCACTGACAAGACACACAAACACACATTTCCCGTGTCATATTGAGTTTCACATCCACAGTCACACTGCATTGACTTAAGCTTCAGTTACATCAACAGAACCTACTGTAGTACAGTTTCTACTCAATAAAGACTATCTAAATGTGCTATCTCTCATGTTTTTATTCAAAATGTCATAAAACTGTTTTATTACGCTTCTAATTATTAACGTAGAATTTTGCTATTTATTTTTTCATATATGCCACCGTTTAACATGATCAGTACAATTTTACATCAGAAATGAATACTTTTATTCAAAACATTTTTATTTATAATGTTACAAAAGATTTCTGTTTTAAATAAATGGTTTCCAAAAAATATGAAATTATGAATATAATATGAAATTATGAATATAAAGTGTTAAAAATGAGAGTCTAAATAAGAGTTTTATACACGTGTAGCAGAATATACACCCATGAATATTTATTTATTTTACTTTAATAATGTTAATTATAATGTTAAATTACATTGTTTTTTAAAAGAAATTAATACTTTTATTTGACAAAGACACAAAAAATTGTCGTAATGGGGTAATGAAAATTCAGCTTTGACATCACGGCAATAAATTATATTTTAAAACAGATTAAAATAGAAAACCGTTATTTTAAATTGTAATAATAATCCACAATATTACTGTTTTGCAGTATTTTTTATCAAATAATTGTAGCCTTGGTGAGCATACGAGACCTCTTTCAAAAATGTAGAGAAAAAAAAAATCCTGTTGACCCCGTACTTATAGATCTAAAGAAAGGTATGTATATTTTTTGACTTTGACACCCCTTTATAAAAGTTGTACATTTTTATATATTCTGTTTGTCATTTTCTTAACATTCATGTTGTCCCATTTGATGCAGTATTACATGTGTTATCTGAAAGCAAAGCTTTTGGTCTTCCAACACAGCACCAGGCAGGCTTTAAAACATACCGGCCCTTATAATAAAGGCCCTTCCATCCCAGATACCCAAGAGCTCCTCCAACCAGCTGGGAGGGGAACAGCGGAAAGTGTGCTAGCAAGCAAACGATCAGGAAGATCCAGAGACTCATCAACAACACACACAACAAGAAAAGTATCCTCAGCGGCGTCCCTACAGGCTTTCCTAGAGCCATGCAGGGCCTAAAAACCCCTATTTCTTCAGCGAGAATCAAACAACATAAACTCAGAATGAGGATGTCATCAGACACCTCACATCCCTGCCACTGTAGGCCGGCCGCGTTACCCTTTTCCTCTCTCAGTAGTAAAAAGGGGCCTGTAGACTCCAGGAGCTCTCTGGGGTTCCTGTGGATTTCTGTGGGGCTTTGAAGTGCCTCAAAACAGCTTCCAGAGGCGTCCACTAGGAAGGAGAGGAGATGGCGGAACAGTGTCCACAGCGTCCCGGCCACAGCGAGTCGAGAGAGGTGACGGACTGAGTGAATGAACGAGTTACTGATGCAGTATGAGAGAAGAAAGATGAAAGAGCCACATAATACACAGGTCCAGCCCCAGCATGAATGCAGGAACAGCCTGTGAGATCACAACCACAATAGCTTATAAAACAAACAAGACAAAGGAAATACAAAATGGTAAATGAACTAGAAATGCATTTATTATAATAAATAAACAACCTAAAATACAGTACATCAATAATAGCAGTACACATTTAAATACGCACTAAAACGAATGAAGTTCTTTAATTCTAAGTTCATTCTCTTCATTATGTAAATGATTTTTGAAATGTATGGAAAGAGACTGATGTACAGTAATAATCTTTCAAAAACACTCCCAATATATATATATATATATATATACACATACATACACACACACATATTTTTATTTATATTAAAATATTAAGATTTACAAAAAAATCTCAAAATTCAGTGACGTTTATACTTATAAAAGGGAACGTCTGGAAATAAAACAAACGATTTTCAGCACTGCAATTGAAATATATGACCATATAAAAATTCTTCATAATATTTAATATTATACATATATATATATATATATATATATAATGTAATACTTTAGTATAGGGACCAGTTCGCATTATTAACTAGTTGTTTATTAGCATGCCTATTATTAACATGTTGGCTGTTTATTAGTACTTATAAAGCACATATTCTGCATGACCATATTTTGCATCCCTAATCCCACCCAATACATAAACTTAGCGACTACCTTACTAACTATTAATAAGCAGAAAATTAGGAGTTTATTGAGGCAAAAGTCGCAGTGTAATGGGTTATTAATGGCGAGAATTGAACCTTAAAATAAAGTCTGTTCAAATAAGTTCAATTTGTTAACACTGAACTACTGTGACCATTTTTCCAGCAATTCAGTTGTTTTTTCTTTATATATTGATAAGAGTTAAACAATATATTTATAAAATGAACATTACCTAAAATAATTTTATTTATTATTTTAAAATTATTTAATATTATAAACACACACACATATAAATATACAGGTGCATCTCAAAAAATTAGAATATCGTGAAAACTTATTTCATATAATGTAGATTCATTACATGTAAAGTAAAACTATATATATGTGACCCTGGACCACAAAATCGGTCTTAAGTCACGGGTATATTTGTAGCAATAGCCATAAATACACTGTATGGGTCAAAATTATAGATTTTTCTTTTATGCCAAAAATCATTAGTATATTAAGTAAAGATCATATTCCATGAAGAGTTTTTGTAAATTTACTACTGTAAATATATCAAAACATCGTATTTGATTAGTAATAGGCATTGCTAAGAATTCATTTGGACAACTTTAAAGTCGATTTTCTCAATATTTAGATTTTTTTTCCATCCTCAGATTCCAGATTTTCAAATAGTTGTATCTCGGCCAAATATTGCCCGATCCTAACAAACCATACATCAATGGAAAGCTTATTTATTCAGCTTTCAGATGATTTATACATCTCAATTTAAAAAAATTGACACTTAAGACTGGTTTTGTGGTCCAGGGTCACATATGTAAAATAAGATCAGCTTCACAATCAAAAACTGTTAAGGTAATTCTAGTAATTCTAGAGTTAACCAGAATAAGATCTTGCCTGTACAGGTAGTGATTCTTGTTGCCAAATATGCTGTATTTGGAGACCCAGAGACTCAGAACAGGTCCAAACATCACCAGCACAGAGAGGAGGAAGTGAAAATGTCTCCTGAATAAGAAATGAGCCAGTAGTCCAGCTGTGAGATCAGTGAAGTGCACCAGAGCCCAGTGCAGAAGCTTGTTGACAGAGTTATGGATCTTATAAAGTATCTCCTTTAGTCCACAAAAATCCATCTTGGTTTGCTGAGGGCAGAACTTCCACTGCATGTTCAACAGATGGACTAACTGAGGGAAGGAGAGAAATGAGATTGTTCTACCATCTGTCAGCAGGGCTATTAACTACCCTTTTGTTTTCTCAGCTGAGTTCAACCTGCTGGTTTATGTCACACTTCCATCATTTACCCTTTCACTCACAGTCCTGACAACATTTTACTCCCTAACAGCTCCAAACATTCCCATCTTATCAGCTTGCTCTGTGTGTGTGTGTGTGTGTGTGTGTGTGTGTGTGTGATATAAAGCAGTACAGCAACATTCCCTGTGTGGTTTCAACCGTATTTAGCATCTGTATCTGTGATATGGATTAAAATAAACTTTGGCTTTGGAAAAAAAATAATAAATCATACTAAACACACACACAAAACAAACACACATAAAAAAACAAACAAATATAAAACATACCATCTAATCTAGTGCATGTATTGTGTTTCTTCTAAACCTTTTTGGTCACTTTATTTTAAGGCTCAATTCTCACTATTAACAAACCATTAACTATGACTTTTGCCTCCATAAACTCCTAATTTTGTGCTTATTAATGGTTAGTAAGGAAGTTGTTAAGTTTGGGTATTGGGTAAGATCGGGGATGTAGAATACGGTCATGCAGAATATGTGCTTTATAAGTGCCAATAAACAGTCAATATGTTAATAATAGGCATGCTAATAAGCAACTAGTTAATAGTGAGAATGGCTCCCTATACTAAAATGTAACCACCTTTTTGTTATTGTAAGATCAACATTTGCTATAAACAAATATAAACAGATGACTGGTGGATGGACTATTTGATTATTGTAATAAATGTGCTCATTCAAGGTGTTTTCCCACCATTTATTTTTATTTACACTACTGTTCAAAAGTTTGGCAGCAAGGTTTAAAAAAAAAAAAAAAGTCTCTTATGCTCATCAAGGCTGCATTTCAGTAACATTATTAAATACATATATATATATATATATATATATATATATATATTAATTAAATAGGCTGTTTTCTATTTTAATATATTTTAAATGTAATTTATTCCTGTGATGGAAAAGCTGAATTTTTAGCAATTTTTAACATGGTCCCTCAGAAATCATTCTAATATACTGATTTGGAGAAACATTTCGTACCATCATAAGAAGAAAAAAAACAACAACTTTAAATCTTTATAACATGATAAATATCTTCACTGTCACTTCTGATCAATGCAATGCATCCTTGCTGAACAGAGGTATTCATTTCTTTAAAAAAATTAAAAATAAAACTCTTACTGAGCCCACATTTTCAGGCTAGAAAAGACCATGTTCTCCTCTTTAGCTTCACCTTCTGTTATTACAATATAGCAAATATACAACACTAAATATACAGACACTGTCACTGTCAATGCGAGTACCTAAATTCTGACCTTGTTTGAAAATAATTTTATAAATGCATGTAGCACATGAAAAATTGGCTTGCAATGCAAACTAACTGTATTGCTTGCAGCTGGCTGAAATATCTGAGATGTGATTTATAGTCCAAACAAAGAAAGTTGTGTGCATAAGTTTAATTATTCTTGTAAAACAATTTTGTGAGTGTTCCAATAAATTCTAAATGCACTTAAATCAGACACAAATCAAACCTCTGCGTCAACAGAAACATATCTGCACACACACACACACACACACACACACACACACACACACACACACACACACACATACGCATAAAGAAACTCACTCCCGTACCCGTAAACTCACAGCTATGTCTCCACACACGCACTTTTAACACACATTCAGAGTTTTGACAAAGAAAATATTTTTTTTACATTGAACTACAAAATCAAATCCTGAACATTAATAGCAATAAAATATCTTACAATATTTAGAATTATTCCCAGAATTCGAAAACATGTCCATTAGGTGTAAAATATTTTGCTATATTTCATTATGCAAGTATTGCTTTTTTTGGGGTAAAAGCAATACAGTCACCATACAGTAATTTGTCAAGCGAAGCAGTTGTGTTTGTGCCTGTCTGAAATCATGCGTTCTTTATATTGGTGAAATTCACTCAAAGTCTTTCACTTAAGCGGTCATCTCCGAGCTGAAAGAAAGGCGTAAAAAAGAAATTACAGCACGCCCCATGTCCATTAACTAAATGATCCTTTTACTTTAAACATATTTGTATCATCTTTTTGTGCCGGTAATGTGAAATAAAAAAAAACACCTGAAGAGCCTGCCTAACACTACATCAATATATGATTTCACAAAATTCTCTGTACCAAATTTGTTCTCTTTTCTGATTTGTTTTTTCTTTATTCCTCCTTCATTCCATTCCTGCAATGATGGCACCATCTACCTCTGACGTCATCAATAGCGTTTGGTTTTCATGTCCACCATATCCACGTTCATCCTCTCTCGATCTTTGTCCAGAGGGTGGTTCTGCGTGTGTTCCCACAGACGGATGGCACCATCCCACTGAGCAAACGTGATGAGAAGGAAAAAGGACAGCCAATGAGTTAAAAAAAAGTCTCATGGTCTTACAAAGGTATACTGTATTACATAGTATATATATTTTTTTTTTCTTAGTCTTAGTCCTGTGTCAAATGTCCTTTTTAGTTTTTATGAAGTATAAGTTTTAGTTGACTAAACGGGTGGGAATTTTAAATCGTGTGAACTTAAACTTCTGTTCATATTTCAGTCATGCCACATAACAGAGCTGGGTAGCAACTGATTACATGACAAATGGATTATGTAATCAGATTCCAAAGATTAAGTACTTAGATTAAATTACATTTTAAAATACTCGTAATCAGATTGCAGTTACTTTTTATGGATTACATATTATTTACACAATAGGAATAATTAAATTTTCCTTTCTAAAATAGCCTGCCGGATATAGACATTCAGAAATTCATTACATTGATTATAATTTTTATTTGAATGATCACTCAGTTGGTTATTTTACCATGCATTCATTTGGAAGGCATTTGTCTTTCACACAGTTCACAAATTCACCAACTTTTTTGTCATCTGAGCTTCTCTCACCAAATATATTTTTTATTTGAAGTACCCCTGAGATTTTAAAATGAATATTTTAATAATGAAGTATTACATTTGCATGTTCACAGTTCTCTGACATTGGTTATGGTCACATTACATAAAGGTAAACAAATAAAATATTTCATTTTTTCCGTAAGTGTTTTATTTTGATTCATTTTAAAATTATTTCTTTTAATTTAACATTTTTATGATTTAATTAATTATTAGTTTTTCATTAAACTCACAAACCCAGTTTGGGAAACATTGATGTAATATAATGTTTAATGCACTTCATGTTGTTGATAACAACAAATGGAATATATTTTCTTATTCTGTGTGTTTTTATATCAATATGGTCCAAGATTATCCTATTTAAATCAATGTGAAAAACGAGAAATCTAAAAGCAGTCTGATTATATTACCTAAAATGTGTAATGTAATGGATTACGTTACTAACTACAATTTTTGTCTTGTAATTTGGAATCAGTAACAGATTACAATTTGTAAGTAATCTACCCAGCTTGGCTGCATAATGGTTGAACCAATAATCACAAAATTATAATCGTGATTGCTATGACTGTTCTCATTTGAGAAATTTCATCAGAATTATAGCACTTTCAGCACAAATCAAGGAAATGTCATATCATATACAGGGTTTATTTTACCTATCCTATTACTATTAACCATCTTGTTTCCTGATTTATTATATTAGCCCATCATTAGCCCTACATTATGAAAACTGGTAAACTCAAAAGTTTCTCTCAAAAGCTAAAACTAAGCTGAATTTCCTATTATTCATTTCAATAATTCCAAATTATATTCATGTTTTTCTATTGAAACGACAAAAAGACTTTGTATTACGGCAAAGAGTTTGCGTAAGTGCATTTCTTAAGCAACTACAATTGCAAACATTATTGTTGAGTTACATGTGGATTTATAAATTCACCACTGAAGTGGTTTCATTGCAGATTTAGTTGGAGCAAACCGCACAAACGTCCATGTGAAGGAACACAAACTGGCCGTATTGTTTTCAGATTATCAGTGCGGTTTTCTTAGACCGGAAAGTACACGGTTGCCGGGTTTAAGTACAAGATTAAGTAAAACATAGGGGAAAATGTATCCTTCCAGGAGAAAAGCTCTGATTGGTGGCTCTTGATATCTGGCAACTGCAAGAACAAAAACTTCTGGAGGTCTACATTTTTCCTCTTCTTTTTTTGTTTAAAAATATAGAGATTTTGAATGTATAGTTTTTATTATAATTTTTTATATTACTGTAGTCTCATCTTTTGTTGTCAATGATGTTGACCATAGATATAGTCACAGTGTTTAATGATGTTGTGTCGCCTTGCCTAGTCTTAGTCGTGAAAAAAAAGGTTGTCAACAAATACTTTTCATCGTTGTTTTCATTAACAAACTAAACACTAGTATTAAACAATGGTTTTACTTACAGAGCTGCTGACCATGTTGTTGTGATACGGGTGCCAGCTGACGTCCCTCACACATGCGTCATGATTAGACAATTTGGACACAATGGCTCCTGTCAACACATCGTAGACTACAAAAAAGATGGGAGGAGGTAAAATATTGCAGATTTGGATAACAATAAAAAGTCAGTTTTGAAAAACTATTTCACACTTGCTATTATTCTCCACTTACTGACGATTTTGCCTGTTGAACAGCCTGTGTAAATAAACTTCTGTCCAGTGCTGAATTCAGGGGAAAAGCGGCAACGAATTAGCGTGTGCAGAACCCCATGACCCCTGTAGGTCATCACAGAGGTGTCGCCAGTCAGCTTATGCCTCTTTAGTGCTGCAGGCCAACAAAATGAGTCAAAACAGGTGCTTTGTGTTCATGTATAAAATGAATGTTGACAATAAACAAGCAGGTCTTTTAAAGTTACTCAAACATAGTAACGCACCTCTCTGTGGAACCTGCTGCCAGCGGTAGTCCCAGTTCTGTTGTGTGACAGCGAGCCGTGAAGCTGCGAGCCCCTCTTTGGGTGAAAACTTCCTCACGTCCCACAGCTTAATAGTCTGATCTTTGGAGTTGCTGATCAAGTACCGAGCGTCGCCCTTTAGGACAACATACATGCATATATTTGAACAGTCCAAATCTTTAACTGTTTGACTACCTTCATCTTGTTCGCTGTGACATACAATACATGGCCAAAAGTATGTGGACACCCACAGTTTGCTTTTATGCACCTGGATGCAGCTGGAATAGACAAACCCATTAATTAAAAGGGACTGGCATGTAGTTTAAATAAATACTTAATATAAGTATTTACACAAAAGGCTGCTCTGCATTCGAGTGTATATTTTTATGGAGGAATAAGAATATCACTTAAAAATAAAATAAAGAAATCAATAATGTATTCCTTAAAAAAATAAAATTTAAATAATGTTATATTATTAATAATAGCAATAATAAATCATTTATTTGAGTTTAAATGAATGCATTATTTTTTTTCATTCTTTTAAAAATGAATTAAATCTATATACATTTGTAAATTTTTAAGCATCAATAGTTTTAAGTATCTTCTAGTATTTATTTGCCAGTTTGTTTTGATTCTTTTACATAAATTGATAAATGATTCCTCTATGTACACTCCTGTTTAAAGTTTGGAGTCAGTAAGATTTTTAAAAAAGAAATTAATACTTATATTCAGCAAGCATGCATTAAATTGATCTAAGGTGACTTTCACATTGTTACAAAAGATTTCTATTACAACTAAATGCTGATCTTTTGAACTTTCTATTCATCAAAGAATTCTGAAAAATGTATCATGGTTTCCACAAAAATATTAAGCAACTGTTTTCAGCATTGATATTAACAAGTAATGTTTCTTAAGCACCAAATCAGAATATTAGGTTGATTTCTGAAGGATCGTGTGACACTGAAGGCTAGAGTAATGGCTGCTAAAAATTCAGCTTTGCATCACAGGAATAAATTACATTTTAAAATAGAAAACAGTCATTTTAAATAGTAATGTTTACTGTATTTTTGATCAAATAAACGCAGCCTTACTGACCCCAAACTTTTGAACTGAAGTGTTTATTGTACCATGCTCACAATCATCTGGTTTATGATCACATATTATTATGTAAAAGGTTTGTGCAGTGTGTTGTAACTGCAGTATAAAACACAGTATCTTGACAATAAGACCATCAAAAATGACTGTGTGAATTGTGCTTTTATACCTTGCTGTGTATGAAGGTGATTCCATCTCTGTGTCCAGCCAGATGACCCACAGGCTGTGGTCTGTCTTCTCTGAGGGTGCGTCTGTCCCATACCTTACACAGAGCATCATCACTGCCTGAGAACAGCAGCTGTGATGAACTGTCGGCAAACGCTACGGCATTCACATCATCCTCGTGAGCGTCGATCTGAAAGATGGTGAGATAAACAACCGAGTTCACATGAGTCATGCTACAGAGGGCAATGTCTGGATAATGTTCTCAGTAAATCTAACTTGCATATCAATGACCACATTCAATTCAGAACGTTAGACCTTTGATGCACTGAGACCGAGGAGCTGTAAAGATTACGCAAGGCTTAAAGTCACAGAACAGCTGAGAAATTTGAGAGGCTGACAGTAGAGTTAACTGATATTGATCCAATAAAAGGTAAAAACCATGCACCATTAATTCAACATTTTCTACTAACATTTTTCAGAAAGACATTAACTGTATTTAGAAGTGTAGCAGATGAAAACTGACCAAACATTTTTGGGTTACAGATAATGGGGTATTTGTGACTTTCTCTTCCACTAGCCTCTGAATAAATATTTTTCTTTGAATTTTGTCCCTGGATTAAGAATGTAATCGTATGCCCTTCTATTCCTTTACTAATGTGTGAATCATACCTTTAGAGTTCTCTTGTTTTGTTCACGATCAAACACATACAGGCAGCCATCATTTGCACTATTTGATAGAGACAAAAAGCATCTCAGTAAAAATAAAGGAACACTTTAGATTTCTGTGTATGGTAGGTGGTTATTCTGCAATGCAATGCAATGCAATAAAATAGTGGAAATCAGAAAAGCAAAACAAATTTTAACATGTTTAAAAAAATATATATCCAGATTTAAAAACTAATAATGAGTTATTAAAGGATTGCTTTCTGGGGTTAGTTTTCTTAGACCATAGTATGTTACTAACCCGCCTAAAATTTCTTTTCCATCTGTGGATGCTGCCAGTGAGAAAACACAGAACCTCCTTTCATCAGGACTGAAAGAAGAAAAGACACCTGTCAGCATCAGCAACACTAACAAATACAGTCATTTCTATGGTGATTACATTCAATATACCACACAGGCTATACTAAAACATAAATAAATATAAATCTTTAAACATCTAAACTAATTTCCATTCACACAGCTCTACCTTCCTTGGAGATGAACAGAGCAAGACCAAACCTCTAAAAGCATAATATTAGTTTATTATCACAGGATGGTCACTAAATATTATGTAATGCAGAGAAGACGTCAACATGATCATGTGAATTTAATGGAAGAGGCAGAAAGACACGCTGGCACAGTCGACTATTGGCATTGTTAGCATATCTGAAGGTGTTATGGCACTTTAATTATAATTTCAATATGAGGGGTTACTGTTCTTACATACCGTATTATGAGAATAAACACATGATTATATATAAAAATAATAAAACAATGAACCAATTAGTAAATAATTAAGAATTGTCCTTAAAATATACAAAAGCAACCACATTGGGACATTACTTTGAAAACAAACTTCCTTCAGATTACACTTTGCCAGCGTGTTCAGTTTTGGTTAGCTCACAGTCACATGATGGCTGTAGTGATAAATGATTATGGAAATCTGTTCTACTGTCTGTCATCCACATGAAGAGGAAGCGTACAGGTGATTACCTGAGTTTTAATGCTAAAATGTACTATGAGGAAACACTAACTTGAGGTCCAGAGCGGTGTGCGTTTCATTGTCCCCATCTACACTGCACACATGGACTAAAGTGAGGGAGCACAGACAGATATGCATTACTGGAATAAATGACAGTAGTGCCAACAAAGCAATTTAAGTGACCTGGCCCTGTCTTACTGTAGTCAGACCAACTGGAGTACAGCACACAACTTGCATCAGGGGTGAAACACACATCCAGAATGCTCCAGCCCACGTCTCTGGCCTTCACTGTTTTCTTTAGTGTAAAACGGCCCCTGCTAGTATCATATAACCTGATATTCTGATCTATAAAAACAAAGACAGAAAAAGGAGAGTGTAAGATACTGTTTGCGCTACACAGTTTAATGATTTTCGCATGTTTGCTTTTGAAATAAATCGTTTATGCTCATGGAGTCTGTTTTTATTTGATCAAAATACAGTAATATTGTGAAATATTATTACTATTTAAAATGCCAATTTTCTATTTTTCAATACTTAAATGTAATTTATTTTTGTGATGGCAAAGCTGATTGTTCAGCAGCGATTACGCCAGACTTCAGTGTCACATGATCCTTCAGAAATCATACTAATATGCTAATTTAGAGCTCAAGAAACGTTTCTTATTATTATCAATGTTGAAAACAGCCGTTGCATCATATTTTTGTAACAACAACAAGCATTTTTTTCATTTGAACTAGAAATCTTTGTAACATTATAAATGTCTTTAGTGTCACTTTATCAGTCTGATGCATTTTTGCATTTCTTAGAAAAAAATAAACCTTACTGACCTCAAACTTTCGAACAGTAGTTTATGTACTTAAATTAAAGCCAAAAAAGATTGAAACAATTACAATATTGGACTTTTGTAGAACTTTGTTATGCATTTGAACATATCTGAGACATGACTGACATTTGGAAAGTCTTGAATTACAATTTCACCTTGACATGCAGACAGGAACATGTTTCCCTCATCGCTGTAGACTCCACAAAAGACTTTCTGCTGGTAGGTGTCCTTGTATACCACATGATTAGGCAGGAAACTATGAGGAAATGTATATGATTTACTATACGTATGCAAAGACTGATCAGTTTTAGAAAAAAAAAAAATCTGTATTTCAAATGTAATATGTGACTCTGTTTCAGCATGAAATATACATTATTATTGTTGTTGCATAACATTTATGTTGCTCTTACTGTGAACGGATTCGGCTGCACTCTCCATGAGAGAAACTTGACCCGCGACACCGTCCCTGTTCCCGCTTCAGAACGAAATACACAGATTATAGAAAGTTGCAGATTTGTGAACACTACTCTATTTGGCTGTATAGAGATTTCCTGATTTCTTAATTACAAATCAGAAGAGCTGCAAAGTAAAACAGCTGAGCTGCTCATTCAGACTCATTGTATTGTTACTATACATGCCCAGCACATTAAGATATACATCCATAGACCCATCTTACCTCTGCTATCATATGTGTGAAACTGTGTCTGCCCTTTATGCCTGAGGAAGCAGTGGCAAGCAGGATCTGAGTGTGGATCTCACTGCGGTCAACTTCCTGTGTGTCTGGTTGGGCATCCACTGAGTGAGAAATAACAAGGCATAGTAAATGACCACAGAATTGTGTTTAATTCAATGGCATTTCTGGCACCACTACTCACTTTTATAGACTGAAAATGATGCCATATAGTCCATAATTCTCACCTGGAGGGTCATATCGATGTCCAAGCCGCCCATCCCAGGCCCCATCGCTGTCCTCATCCGAGTCTGAATATGACTGCACGAGCTGTAGGCCCGTCGCTCCACTTCCATGGACCAGGCGGACCTGGCCCCTATAATAGAGAAAAGGGAAGAACACTTTTCAATACCCATAAGACAAAAGAGGAAGCAGCAGAGTTCCAAAACATGTTTAAAGTGCAGCCCCAGACAAAGGGATCGCCAAATAAATGTTTTGTAGGTTATGCATATACTGTAATTACCTTCGCAGTAGGTACGCCAGAACTTGTGCTAAATCAACGTCCTCTTCAGATCCTGACTGCCTCTCAGCCTGTGTGTGACCCGTCTGGTTGGAATTCTGGTTGGATTCTGGTTCTGACTGGTCTGGGTTGTTGCCAGAGCCCCGACCGGACATCCCAGAACTGGACTGAGAGCCCATAGACTGATTGTCTGCCAAATAATTTATTCAGAAATTAGCAATGCAAGCAATTACATTCAAGTCATTATAAAAAAGCAAGATATATTATAAATAATGCTAACATTTCTTACAGTTTTTTTTCAGCTGCTTACACACATTTTCAAAACTTTGCCTTTTTTTCCAGAACTTTACACACAAATCCAAGAATTGCACACACAACATGCAAAATGCCTCACATCTCTTGCAAAATGAAACACTGCATTCAAAATATCACAAACACATCTCAAAAGCAAACACCTTTGCCATAACATTAATTCCTGTTACATTTGTGTGTGTGAATTGTGTGTTGTGTTTTGCAAAAAGTGTTTTATGAGTCAAAGGCCAAGAATTAGTGTATGGTTTTGCAGATTTGTAGTAAAGACAAGTAAAGATTTTGAGTGTAAGCAGTTGAAAAAAAAAAAAAAAACAAACTGTAAAAGACACTGAACACCATCTTTTAGTAATTAGGTCAAAAATATCACATAGACCCAAGTAATATACCTGTGATGGCAAAACTGAATATTCAGCAGCCATTACTCCAATTTTCAGTGTCCTGTGATCTTTCAGAAATATGCTGATTTTGTTTTGACATTTCTTCTTATTATTATCAATACTGAAAACCGTTGTGATGCCTAAAATTTTGTAGAAACAAACATTTTTTTCAGGATATTTTGGTGACTAGAAAGTTTGAAAGAGCATAATTTATTAGAAATAGAAATCTTCTGTAACACTATAAATGTCTTTATTGAAACTTTTGATCAATTTAATGCATTGCTGAATAAAAACATGAACTTAAAAAAAAAAAAAAGAAGACAAGATTTACACATTTTCACTACAGGACTTTATTAAGGCTTTTTATGCATTTTAACATGTTTGAGAAATACTAAGGAGAGAAAATTATTATTATTACTTTAAAAAGCAAGACAAACAATTCTAGGTTAATATTAAAGACATTTGACAATAGTTTTAGTAAAACTATAAATAATAGGACATACACCCAAATAATAAGAAATACTCTTGTCTGATCATAAATTTGTGATGGACATGTCAGAATGCATAAATGTGGATTACGCCAAAATTAACGCTGATGTAGAGCATTAATTGTGTGGTATGTCAGTGTTATTAACATCCGAATGTTTGCTTGTCTTGAGAAATTATGATATTAGACAGGTGATTTAAATTAATGTTGACATACAGCTGACAAAAGGCTGTGATGTAACTGACAAGCTAGAATTGAAAAGAGCAAATGTCATGGGACGAACACTTCATATAATGGTTTCATATTTACAAACTAAGAGTTTGAAAAAGCAAAATACATAAAAACCCAATTATTACGTTAAATATACAGCCAAAACAACCGTTTGTTTATAAGTTAGCGCTCACGCTAGCAGACTGTAAGCGACCTACAAAAGAGAGACACCTACCAGTTAAATGGTAACAGCGCTTTGACAGCTCTTTTGCTCCGTTGGTTTCTTCCTGCAGACTTCGGTAGATAACCACAAAACAGTGTTATCAAAAATTAAGCTTGTAAACGTGAGAGTTCAGTATGCTAAACGCTTCTATCTCCCTGAGTAGGTTTTAAGACTCTCCAGGTTCGTGACGCGCCATGTTGTTTACGGTCTCGAGACTCGCCTTCCTCTGGTCACGTGACACACAGAAGCTCTCCCACAGAGCAAACATTTATCAAATAGAAACAGTGTATTTACATAATTGAATATAGGACAACGAAGCCGTCTATATTGAAAATATTTATTTTTTGGCCACCAACTTTTAACACTATACTGCTGTGAAGTCATTGCAGTGTTTTGTACAAAGTTGTTTTATTATTATAGGCCTAATTATTAGTATTAATTTATTGCAAAAAACAAACAAACAAGTAAGTAAGTAAATTAAAGTCTTGTAACCTGGGTTGGCATCGTCTTTTGGCCCTAGCATTGATAACACGACCAGAAACACAGGGAAAATAGACATTCCCATACGGTCTAGTCTAGAGACCTGCGGTCCCGCAGAAACATATCTTATCTTGTCCAGCTCGCGCCCGCATAAAAGTAATCTATATAGATTTTTTTTGCAGTACATCTTAGAAATTTACATGAAATGGTTCTGTAACATCTCCTCAGCTCCACAACATCCCAGCATAAACACCCCCGATAAATGATTTGTTATTTAGGCTAAGCATCAACATTCACAAACCGCTGTTAATTTTTAACAGAAAAGCAAGCACTGCACGGGCTGCTGCGTGCATGGTTTGGCATGGCAGAAAACGACCAGCGCTTCCTTTTTTATCACTAAAAGCTTACATCTCAGTTCATTGCGATCTCATAAAGCTCTGTTATATATATATATATATATATATATAACATATGCACAATGAATCTTTCACAATGTCTACACTTCGTGTGTTAAAATGAGAGGATTCGTGAGGCGAGCACGCAAATTTCAGCGCTGCTGTGAGTGGATTCTAACTTCTTCACCTCTGATTGGCCACTGCGTTCCAGAAATCAACAGCTGAGTCTGTGATTGGCTACATTGCGCAACCCTTTAAACACGTGTTATAAATAGAAACTCTGCCTAGCTTGCGCATGTTAATCATTTTAATGTTAATATTAGTTGTTCTTTTTGCTTTTGTGCAACAGATAAATAACAATTTATATGTTTATGTTTAGATCATTTCTATTTTGCTGGAGTCTATTTTGCGCCGCACCCTGTTGCATTGGGTCCCGCGGGAGTGCAGGTCTCTAGTCCATGCGGGGAAAACTTAAATTCACCGTGGCAGTGCAAATCTGAGGATCTACGTATGAAAAATCTTACTTACCCCCATACTCAGTGCAAATATAAACAAATAAATACATTTTGCGTGCAACTATTTGTACTTCTATTTCATTATATTTCATTATAACCAACAAAGTGTAAACATGATGCAAATGACAGCTTCATTTAGCAGTGTAGTCAGCAAATAAAGATGTAAGAGTTTGAAAGATTGGTCTAAATTCTGTAATCAAGTAATAACATGACAGGAGAAACCGTTTCTAAATTGTTTATAGTTAAAATTATATTTATAGAAATCATTTAAGTTTCTCATTCTGTTTCTAACAGGGACAATTTGCACCATCTGCCGGACAGTTTTGCTAAAGGCTACTAGATGTACGTATAATTAACAACATCCTATAATGTAAATATCTGTTTTATTTGGATATTATTGTTGTTTTTATATATATGTTTATGTATATTTAATACTTTGTGTTTTTAATTGTCTTCGAGTTATAGAGTTCCTCAAGATACGTACATACATATACACACACACACACACACACACACACACACTAATTAAATCACCAATCAGTGTGTTTGGACTTTTCTGAGCTTCTTCAACCTTGGTGTGTAATGTAAAAATGAAATTATTTATTTAGCTAAGTGCTGGTTGGATGTTAGAGCCACAGATACATATCTATGGTTAGAGCGGGGACTTTTAATTACGAGCCACATTTTTGAACCGGAAGTACTCAGTTGTATCACTGTCTGCGTTCCTCAAGAAACTTGTTTTGTTATTTTAATTCGCGGTAAGTGTGACAGTTGAACATTTATTATCCACAATATATATTTGGTTATATGATTAATAGATGTACTTAGAGAAGATAAGATAATGCGATTTATCGATTTCAAAATTGTGTGTAAAATCTGTCATTTACTGTTGTGATCGTGACAATGTGCTTTTATGAGACGGTTTATATAAAAATGAGAACATGTAAATACCAAGTACAGCAAAATATAATAAACACAAAAACGAGTCTGAAAGGGTTTTGTTAACTGTTTGCCTCTCGAGTCAGTCTGTCATTATTATTTCACAGTTTTGTGTTTTTTTTCTAAGTTTTCTTACTGTTTCTCTCTCACAGTAATTTGTCTTTTTTTTCTCTCTGTGCAATACACTACCATAAGCCTGATATTTTGTTCTGTTGTTTGCAGGAGTAATACAGCGCCTATAAAACAATGGGTTTGTATTTGCTATTCATCCTTATTCCTAGTAAATTTTACTCTTATGCATGTGTCTGTTTAGCTTCCATTGCATGTTTCTTTTTTTCCCTTTAAGTGTTCAAATAACATTTTCCAGCAGATGTTGAAGACAGGACTTATGGTGGTTGTGAAGGCCCTGATGCCATGTATGTAAAGCTGATCTCTTCAGATGGCCATGAGTTTATTGTGAAGAGAGAGCATGCTTTAACCTCTGGCACTATCAAGGCTATGCTGAGTGGACCTGGTGAGTATGAAACATGGTCAAAGTTTAGCGGTTATGAAACAGCATTTTTTTATTGTGGAATTCTTCCATCAATTATTTAGTTTTAAAAAACATTTTAGCAATATCTTACCAGTAAGCGGAAGCGCTAACTAACATTTACATATTTTGTTCTAGGTCAGTTTGCTGAAAATGAAACCAATGAGGTGAACTTCCGGGAGATCCCGTCTCATGTTCTCTCCAAAGTTTGCATGTATTTTACCTATAAAGTGCGCTACACTAACAGCTCGACAGAAATCCCAGAGTTCCCCATTGCTCCTGAGATTGCCCTGGAATTGCTTATGGCTGCGAACTTTCTAGACTGTTAGATAGGAATGGAGAATGTGTTATACAGTGACCGACTTACTGGCCATTTGTTTGCCATCATATATGTTCCTATGATTTATGAGTGTGTATTTATGAATGTTTTGCATTTTTTGATCCATTGAGGTTTTTTTTTTTTTTGGTATGTTGTCATTTGAAATGGCTAGATAATGTGTTTTGTATGCAGTGTTTTAAATGTCTTACAATCATTTTGTATTTGCAAGTCTTTTGCAATTGTCCTAGTGCCATTTGCACTAGGGGAAAAAAATGGATGAACCAAATATGTAATTGTCACACTTCTATGTTTTTTTTTTGTTTGTTTTTTTGACTGGTTTAATATTTACAGCACAGAGAATAAACAAAATGGCTTGCATTTCTTGTAAGACACAAGTGAACACAAAGTGAAGGAAAGCTCTACGTATTTTCAAAACACTGAAGAAAAGAGAATTGAGGGTAGTGCATGTTAAATTACAGTAAGTTACGTATTATTGTACAATAAAAAGGATAGTGATAAAAAGATGTCACCCAAAAAAAATCTGTATGTTGTACCAACCTAGGTGACTGACTTTCAGAATTGAAAGATAGAATTAATTACAAAGATTAGATTGTTAAATTATTAAGTAACTATTAATAATGATAATACATAATTAAAAATGTAAAAGAATTCCTGACCCAAAAATAAAACATCTGTCTTTATAGTCATTCCAAACCCATTTCACTTACTTTCTTCTGAAAAAAAAAAAAAATATATATATATAAAGAAGTATCGATATTTATTGATTATTATAACTATTAGTAATAATAATAATAAGGAAGATTGTTCACCTGAAAATAAAACAAAATCTTGAATTTGTTATAAACCCATCTGACGTTAATCATCTGTAATAGAATAATACAATAATAGGCATTTATTAAAAAGAAAAGATATGTATTAATTATAACTACTATTATTAATAATTATTGCTTAATAATTATAAAGGATTGTTCACAAAAAGTTTCAAACCTTTTCTTTCCTCTGTGACAGAACAGTTAATTAATAGACATTTATATTTATACAAAAATACATATGTGTCAGTCATTAAAATGATTAACAATAATAATAATTTAAAGTTAATCATTTAAAAGGATACTTCACTCGAAAAATAAATAAATACATTTTGAAAGTCATTCCAAATGTGGTATAATAATAAATTGAAATACATTTATATATATTACAAATATGTATGAATGATTATAATGTAAACACACAAACAAACAGCTAAAGAAATAAATAAACAAACCTGAAAAAAAAAAATCTTGAAAGTCGTTCCAACAAAATAATGAAATAACACTTATATTTATTAAAAGGAACCGATATTTATTAGTTATTATAACTTTAATTAATTAACAGTTAACTAGTATTAATTAATTAAAAAAAGTGAGTACCGGACCTTTCAGAGCACGTTATCAGAACACAGAGGTGTGTCACGTGACGGTGACGTCAGCCGCGCTGCGTTACTGTGCGCCACTGATGCAGGGGGATCCATCATGGCGTCGATGCAGGTAAGATCATAGCTGACATCTAGCTCTGTTTAATCTATCAATCACTCCTTGATCAGGTGTCGAGTGTGTCGTTTCTGATACTGTAAATGGTGTTTTTATTTGGATACGCCTAATTAAGGGATCGAATATTGCTGTGTTATTTCTGAAATCATAACTTGTCCTCCTCGCTGCTCCTGAGCTGTCAGGGTGAGAATTATCGGTGCTTTAAAAGCAACAGCTGGCGAGCAGGACTCACATAAACTACTGATTTACCGCAAACACAGGCAACGGAATGAGTAGAATTAACGTGTTGTTACTAGAAGTATCACGAGTTTGCTGTGTGGATAGCTTGAAATCACGATACCAGCGTGCTTACTTGTTTTTATCCAGCTTTGCAAGGTTATTCGTGACATTTGATAGGAAATGTGAAGTTAATCGACTTAAGTTAAATCTCTGTTTTGTGTTGAATAAGAATATTAGAAATGACAAAATATAGGCTATACTTTTTTGCCACACAGCTCTTAGTGGTATAAATATTCAAATGAATAATAGTCAGAGAATGTGTATAGATTTAAATATGTAAGTAATAACAGTATTTTGAATACTGTACTGAATTTCAGTTCTCGGATGTATCTCATACGACTTAATTTGAATAATTAAACATTTGAAGTACTAATTCTGATTTATATAATCCTGCTATATTCTTTACATTAAGTGGTTTTCTGTTTTTTTTTAATGCCAAGTACCCCACATCCTTTTATCCTCTGCATATTACTATATTAAGATATTAATATAAGAGGAGACTATGTATGTACGTATGTGTGTGTGTGTGTGTGTGTGTGTATATATGTATATGTATGTGTATATATATAATATATTTATATTTGTCCAAAACTAAATGCTTACTTGGACGTTATTTATTATTTAATTAAGTATTGTTTATTTATTATTATTGGAAAAATAATAATTTAACAGTGTATCTTTTTCTTCTTCCTAATATTAGAACATTAAGTTGCTGTTTAATATCTATCTATCTATCTATCTATCTATCTATCTATCTATCTATCTATGTGTTTGTGTATGTACACACACACACACTCTAAATATAAGATCTTATCGAATCTTTTCTTTTCTTTGTTTAATACTTTGTCTATTTCTCAACAGAAAAGGTTACAGAAGGAACTGCTAGCCTTGCAGAATGATCCGCCTCCTGGAATGACCCTAAATGAGAAGAGCGTACAGAACACCATCACACAGTAAGACTGTCATTTCCCGACTCTTCGTTTAATCTTATACCCGTGTGTGTAATCACGGTGTACTTATTAACAGGCTAGCTTTCTCAGGCCATCCTGTATCGGGACTGTCACAGGGGAAACATTTAAAAGCACACTGACTCATTGTTTTTTTTTTTTTTTTACTTATTACGTGTTATTCATTGTTGTCATGTCAAACCTGGAACACTCTCGCCATAGTGGGCACTATTTATTTATTTTTTTTAAATGTTATCAATTTTAAAAATGTTCTCATTTGGTGTCATTTGTAAGGCTTCTCTGCCCGACGTATAGAATGTCTGCTCAGACTAATCAAAAATTAAAGTTGCCAGCTCGAGAGGGTAGTATTGCCGTAACAAACCTCACTGACCTCTTTTTGGCCCATGCATGTGTTTGTATCCATTTCTGGAAATATCTAGCAGTCTTTTATGGGAAAAAGCTGTCACAAGACAAAAAAGTATTGCCTAACTGAATCTGAGTATAACCAATCTTGTGCTCAGTGGTGTGTGGAGTTACATCAGAAATTGGAAAAGAGCTGTCTTTACACGTGTTTATGTCTTTCTGTGTAGCATTAATGAAAATAAATGATTGATATAATTACTCATTTTCAGAGAGCTAAACTTTGACAGCCACGGTTTATAAAAATAACATTTATTTTATGTAACTCTGGTTGGTATTGTGGGAACATCATGTAAGTTAGTTTACTATTTTTATTCAGGAGTAGCTTTGTAGCTTTGTCTTGGTACATATACCTGACATTTCTTTGACGAAATGTGTTACCAGTTTAGCAGCTTGCCAAACGTGTTTGTCCTGAACTAATTGGTCTTTGTGTTCGTTGTAGTCCATCAAGTTTTTTTGAAGGAGATTTGTCAGGTATGTTAGATAGGAGGGCCTAAATATGAACTATTATTCTAGACTTTCTCTTAGTGTCTTCTCTCACGTGAAGTAATATACTACAGATCATAAGTTTGGAATAATTAAGATTTTTATTATTTATTTTTTTTATGATGTTCACAATAGCTGCTTTTTTATTATTTATGTATGTATTTATTTATTTATTTAATTTTTAAATTAAGATACAATAAAACAGTAATATTGTGAAATATTATTTCAGTTTAAAAGAACTGTTTTCTATTTTAATATATTTTAATTTATTTTAATTTATTCCTGTCTCGACAAAGCTGAATTTTCAGCAGCCATTACTCCAAGCTTCAGTGTCACAGAAATCATTCTAATACGCAGTTTTTGGTGGAAATCATGACACATGTATTTTCTTTGCCGAATAGAACATTTAAAACAGGATTAATTTGAAATTCTATCAAAAAAAATTAAAAACTTACTTACCCCAAACTTTTGAATGGTAGTGTATCACAATAGTAGTTTCCATAATGTTTACATACATTTTTTTTATTCATCAAACAATCCTGAAAAAGAAAATGAATCACGGTTTCCACAAAAATATTAAGTAGCACAACTGCTTTCAACATTTATAGTAAGAAATGTTTCTTGCGCACCAAATCATCATATTAGAATGATTTCTGATTCTGAAGACTGGAGTAATGCACATAAATTCTTTTACATTTTAATAATATTTGACAATGCAATATTTGATAATTACTTCTAACACTGACTGGTAGAGTAATAGAAACTAAAGGGCAGAAATATGAGCTCCTTTGACGACGCAGCACTGATGGTCCAGCAATATTTCCGCTCCATCTCTGGAACGTTCTCTCTCTTCTGAAAACAAACGGCTGCTGTAGACATGATAATACTTTGGCAAGAAAATGACATTGTTGATGGCATTTTATCTGACTCTGGTATATTGCAAGAATTTTCTGTTAGCAGATGGTCTGACATTGATATTCCAAATGAAAATGTGTGTTTGTACTAGGGATGCCAAAATTAACACATTAACGTGATGAATTAATTAAATATGGTTGCAGCTGTTAATATATTTTATGCATTTATCTGATTTGACATGATATCTTTTTCAGTGTACTCATTTTGATTTGTTTTGATGTCATTTAAAATTATTGTCGGACATTATGTATAGTAATAACTTTAAAGATAAAGCATTTTAAATAGTTGAGCTAGAATATAAGCAAATTCAGTTTTATTTTAGGCTACATTGTCGACATGAGAAATTACCATTTTATATGAAAGAATGCATTTCTGTTCCCAAAAATTGAAGTTCATTAATCTAACTGAATTTATATCACCCTCTATGCCAGATGTTTCCTCCAGTGATATCAGGCATTGTATTTTAGGAATCTCAGTGCAGAAGGTTTTGAGTTAGTGAAGGACACACATGAGCACATAGTGACACATCCCAGTGAGTCTGAGTGTTTGTGTTGAGTCAGGAAAATCACTTCACCCTTTAGTTCACTGTTCGTTCACACTCACCTGAATAGCTTTCTTGTCAAGTTGCTCTCTATCAGTTTGCTGTAGTCAAAATCACAAAAAATTGGGCGGATTATTCCGTAGCGCTTGGGTCAGGGATTTTCTTGCCGGAAAGAGCTGTCATCTGTTTGACCCCTGACATAGCTTTACTGTTTAGTTCTGTATACTTCATGGCTATCGCCTTGTTTTTTATTGCTCATAATCTTGCTACTTTCTGTATCTCTCCTCGTGTTTAATTCTTGGCTGAAGTGAAACACGCTGCTGGCTGGCAGTAGAGTAGTTCTATTTTTTTTTTTTTCCTCAGTGGTTTATGCTGTTGCTAGTATTCAACTTTTGCATAGTTTAAGAGATCAAAATGCTTCATTATTGATGTCTGTCTGTTTCTTTTTACAGATGGATTGTGGATATGGAAGGAGCCTCTGGTACTCTTTATGAGGGGGAGAAATTTCAGCTTCTTTTTAAATTCAGTAGTCGTTATCCCTTTGACTCACCTCAGGTAGGCCTAAATATTACATGTGAACTCTATATTTCATGATAAATCGAAAAATTTATTTATTTTATATTGTTTTTTGAATATATATTTATTGGCAATATTAGAGTGAATATATATATTTTTTTACTTACTCTGAATTAAACATTTGTGCCCAGTATAATTTTAGTATTGTTTATACACTATTACAATTTTTATATATATTCTTTTGTATTAATATTTTGGTATTTATTGTTATATTTTCATTAATTTTGTATTAATGTATTAATTTTAATTTGTTTAATATTTTATAATTTTATTATGTGCTTTTGTCATTTGTATTTATTAGTTTTTGTTTTAAAAATATTTCTGACCAGTGTTATTTTAGTATTATACACTATTATAGTTTTTATTAATATTTATTATTTTTGTATTAATATTGTGGCTATTATTTTTATATTTTTAGTTTTATTAATTGTTTTGTAATTTTATTATGTGCTTTTGTCATTTGTATTAGTTTTTGTTTTGAAAATGTTTCTAAATAATTTTCATGTATTTTTATTTTAGTTTTATTTATTTTAGTTAATATAATAATTTGTATGTCACTTTGGATAAAAGCATCTGCTAAATTATTAAATGTAAATATTTCAACTTTATATTTTATTGTATTGCTGCTTTTATTTCAATTAACTTTTTTTTTTTTAGTTTTAGATTACAATAACACTATTTCTGACATGGTTTTCCATGTATCATTTTATTAAATCTCTGAACGTAGGCAGAGACAAATCATATAAACAAGTGTGATTGTTCACGATAACGTTAAATTCTCCATCTTACTTATACTCAGCTACAGTATCTCACATGTGGCAGATCACATTCACCCCTGTCTGTGCTACTCTCGGTAGTTGTCACACCGCATTGCTTCCCGTTTGCATAAAATGAAACTTAGAGAATTGCTGGACATCCTTTATTGTACATTTGTAGCAGCCAGATGAATATTTAAGGCTCAACTAAACTCTGTTTTGCACCTAAACAGTAAAATAATAGGATCAATCCGGACAAGGGCATTTTCAGCTTGTAGACTGCAGATTTAATGGCCACATATTTAGGGGATTAACTCTGATCTTATTTTACATATCAGTCCCATTATAAATAGCAGAGCGGTATAGACCAAATTAGCTAAACAAGCTCACACACCCACTAAGGCTTTTAGGGATAAGAACAGCATGAGTATATGCATACTGTTATAGTTGAAAACCATGTCATAGCAAGTGACAGAAATGCTGTTGATGGTTTAGAGCTGATACAAAGTGTAAATGGAGCAAAAGTAAGTCTTAGTCAGAAGAGCTTTAAAAGCGAGGGGCAGCACTTGAGATTAAAAGTGACTGATAAATAACCTTTTTTGTTTGTGAAGTGGCCCTGGAAGAGTTTGTGCGCATTAAGTGCATTTAATTTGGAGTGAAGCAGTGGCTATTTTTTTTTTTCTGTCTGACCGTGAGTGCTCTATGCTTTTTCTTATGTAAGTCCAGATCTGGCGCCGGCTTCTCATTCAGCCGGCTGTCTCTGTCTTTACCTCCTAATCTAGCGGCCTCATGCCAATTGTGAGGACTAAGCACCGGCTTATGATTTAAAGGGATAGTTCACCCCAAAATTTCTGTCATCATTTACTCACCCTCATGTTGTTCCAAATCCATGTGACTTTCTTTGTTCTGTGGAACACAAAAGGAGATTCTGAAGAAATTCTGCTCTTTTCCATACAATGAAAGTG
Source organism: Onychostoma macrolepis (assembly GCF_012432095.1). Taxonomy (NCBI): domain Eukaryota; kingdom Metazoa; phylum Chordata; class Actinopteri; order Cypriniformes; family Cyprinidae; genus Onychostoma; species Onychostoma macrolepis. The sequence continues at coordinate 16,087,189 of NC_081178.1, read as the reverse complement.
GGTGGGGACTGGAGCTCAAAATAGGTCAAAGAGCACTATAAAAGATCATTAAAATAAGTCAGCTCATTAAATATATATGTCAAGTCCTTTGAATTTTATGATAGCTTTGTTTAGAACAGGCCAAAAATTGAGTTGTTTTTCATGGAAAATTTAGCTTGACCATTTATTTCCACCACGAAATGGGAAACTTTTATAACACAATTCCTGACTTTTTCTCAGAATTGTGAAAAATTGCAAAGAATTGAGAAAAAAAACAAACAAACTTGCAATTCAGAGAAACTCTGAATTGTGAGAAATTTTGAATTTTCATTTCTCAATTCTCATAATTTTGTCTAAATTCTCATAAACGTTTTTCTTGCAATTGTGAGTTTACGTGTCGCAATTCTAAATTCTGAGAAGTCCAAAGAAAATGTTTCCTTTTGTTACCTTTGGTGAAAACAAGCTTGTCACAGTTCTCTCTTTTTTTTTTTCTTGCAATTGCGAGATTTCTTGCAATCCTGAGTTTATATCTCGCAATTCTGAGAAAAAAAGTCTGAATTGTAAGATAAAATTGCAATTTCCATTTTTGTTTTGTTTTGTTCTGTTCTGCTTTGTGGAATTAAGCTTCCAGAATGTTCCCTTTCACTGAATGGAAAAGAACAGCTTGAAGCAAGCATACATGGTCATCTATTGTACTATATTTGTCAGAAACAGCTGAAAATAAATGTCTTTATGTTGTGTTTTGACAGGTAATGTTCACAGGAGACAATATACCTGTCCATCCCCACGTTTATAGCAATGGCCACATCTGCCTGTCCATCTTAACGGAGGACTGGTCACCAGCTCTTTCGGTGCAGTCTGTTTGTCTTAGCATTATTAGCATGCTGTCTAGCTGCAAAGAGAAGGTAAGTGTCTCATGCAACAATGCAATGGTTTGCTTGATATGTTCTGTTTTGTAACTTAGTTATTGTATCTCTTTGGATTTTAAAGTTATAGTGCGGATCAATATGTAAAGATAGCACATTTAGGTTCTAATATGGGACACATTAGACAGATATGTTTGTTCATTAGTTACAATAGTAAGACATTAACCGCCATATCTGCTGTCTCTCAAGTCTAGATCAATGGCTTACTAATTCTAGTCCTTGCTTAAAGATGTCTTAACGCTGATGTTTTATAATTGACAGTTTATACGACCTTCGGGACAGGAACAGAAAACAGAGTTGTCAATCAAACCCTAAGCATTTATTTTCAGTTAATACACACTCACCAGCCTCTTTATTAGGTAGACCTGTACAAGTGCTCATTAATGCAAATATCTAATCAGCCAAGCACATGGCGGCAACTCAATGCATTTAGGCATGTAGACATGGTCAATAAGATCTGCTGAAGTTCAGATCGAGCATCAGAATGGGGAAGGAACATGGCATAGATGTTGATCACAGATGGGCTGGTCTGAGAATTTCAGAAACTGCTGATGTACTGGGATTTTCACGCACATTCATCTCTAGGGTTTACAGAGAATGTTCTGAAAAAGATATGAGAAGCAGATCTGTGGGTGAAAATGCCTTGTTCATGTCAGTGGAGAATGGCCAGACTGATTTGAGCTGATAGAAAGGAAACCATAACTCGAATAACCACTCGTTCCAACTGAGGTATGCAGAAGAGAACTTCTGAACGCACAACGTGTCAAAACAAAAGGCTACAGCAGCAGAAGACCATAGAAGATTGGAAAAAGCTTGCCTGGGCTGATGAATCTTGATTTCTGCTGTGACATTTGGATGGCAGAATTTGACGTCAACAACATGAAGCCATGGATCCATCCTGCTTTGTAATAGTGGTTCAGGCTTGTGGTGGTGTAATGGTGTGGGGGATATTTTCTTGTTGCGCTTAGGGACCCTTAGTACCAACTGGACATCGTTTAAACTCCACAGCCTGCCTGACTGTTCTAACTGACCATGCCCATTCCTTTGTTCAATGTTCACTTTATTTATAAAGCACATATTAATACAACAAATGTTGACCACAGTGCTGTACATGAAAGAATAACAGTAAAATCACTTTCAAATTCTATATTATAACAGCACACACATACAAATAAAACCTCAGATTCAGTGAGGCAATTTGTAAAAACCAATTTCACCACTAACACCGCACTCATGTATGCTCAAACGCCACAGTAAAAAATAAAAATAAAAAGTTTTTAGATGTCATTTAAACTCTCTAAGAGTGGAGCAATGCCAGATATAATGAGGTAGACCATTCCACAGTCAAGGAGCAGCGGCCGCAAAGGAGTGGTCTCCTCTAAGAGACTCAGTGACTCAGAATGTAAAATTCTCTTTGATTTCTTAGCCTGGATCAGATCAGCTATTTATGATGGAGCTGTACCATGTAAGGCTTTAAAAACAAATAATAGTATCTTAAAATCAGTCCTATAAGAAACCGGCAGCCAGTGTAGCTCCCTTAAAACAGGACTGATATGCTCATTTTTCCGAGTACCTGTCAAAAGTCTTGTAGCTGCATTTTGGACCAGCTGTAGTCTGTCCAAATTTTTGTTTTGAACACCATAGTACAGTGAGTTACAATAATCTAATTTTGAGAAAATAAAAGCATGGATAACCTTTTCCAAGTCCTTTTGAGATAAAAAAGGCTTAATTTTAGATATTAGTCTCAATTGAAAAAATTTTTTGACAACTTCATTTATTTGTTTATCAAATTTCAGCATACTATCACACACTATACCTACGTTTTTTACTTAATGTGTCCGAAAAGGGGATAGTATACCCAACTCAATTTTGGTTGTGTCAACAGACTCAGAGGGGCCAAATAAAATCAATTCGGTTTTTTTATTCATTTAAACATAGCAAATTAGCAGACATCCACACCTTAATCTCCCCAAAACATTCCACCAATCTTTCCATAGAAATGGAGGCAGTAGGCTTCACAGGTAGATAGAACTGGGTGTCATCTGCATAACAGTGAAATGACACACCATATTTACTCAAGATCTCACCTAACGAGAGCATATACAATGAAAAAAAGACTGGTGCTAAAACAGACCCTTGTGGAATACCACAAGATAAAGGCGCTGAGGTCGACATGCATACTCCCATCTGAACTGAGAAACTTCTGTTTTGAAGATAAGACTTAATCCAATTCAAGGCATTACCTCGAATACCTACACAAGTTTCTAAACGTGAGATCAAAATCTGATGGTTGATCGTATCAAACACCGCTGTAAGATCTAAAAGCAAAAGTCTCTGAGGTATGTTTCCAGCACCTTGTCACAAAGAATTAAAGCAGTTCTAAAGGCAAAAGAATGTCCAAGCCAGTAGCCAACAGTGTGTTCCTAATAAATTGGCCAGTGGATGTAAAAATATGCAGTGCTGGCTAGATTACTTACAAGTTGTAGTCCATTACTGATTACTGATTACATGATGAAAACTGTAATTAGTAACATAGATTAGGTTACTCTTTTTAGGTAATGTATTCTGACTACTTTTTAGATTACTATTAGATTACTTTTTTTAATCTAAATTCTTTTAAACTTACCATTAAACATAACATATTGATACCAAAAAAAAAAAAAACAAAGAGAGAGAAAATATATTAATTTGTTTTTATTAACAGTATAAAATGCATTAAACATTACATTACACTAGGGTTTCCCAAACTATGCTTAATGTAAGAACTGCAGTGGGTTTGTGAGTTGATGAAAATCTAATAATGAATTAAATCATAAAAAATGTAAAAATAAAAATAATCGAAACACTTGAACACTAAAAATAGAAATATTTCATTTGTTTACCTGAACGTCAATGTGACTATTAACTGATATCAGAGAACTGTAAACATGTGAATGTGTTATTAAATAATTAAAATATTATCTAAACTGTTTTATTTTAAGGAGTTTGCCTGGTAAAAACATTTGGGAATCACAGCATCAAAAAATTATGAAGAATTTATGGCCATTGTGTGAATATGTAATCATGGGTTACACTTTATTTTAAGGTGTTGTTTGTTACAGTGTAATTATACATTTAGGTACTGAGTAATATTAACTAACTACATGTACTTATATGGTGAGGGTTAAGAATAGGGTTTGGTTTAGGGTTACTTGCATGTAAATTATTGTTATTGTAATAGTAAGTACATGTAACGTGTAACAAGGACACCTTAAAATAAAGTGTTATCTAATCATGTAATCCATAAAAAAGTAACTTTAATCTGATTATGAGCATTTTAAAATGTAATATACTCTAATTACAAGTACTTAATATTTGGAATCTGATTACGTAATCTAGACTACATGTAATCAGTTAGTGCTCAGCCCTGAAAATATGTATATTTTTATTTCTATTTATGAATTTATTTCTTTTATATATTTTACAGAGGCGGCCTCCTGATAACTCCTTTTATGTACGGACGTGTAATAAAAATCCAAAGAAGACAAAATGGTGGTATCATGGTAAGAACTGATGTTTTAGTCAATAATATCATTTTTAGTGGAAATGCATTTGAAATGTATTTAAAATCTGCATTTTTTTCACAGATGATACCTGTTAATATGAACTCACAGAGGGAAGAAGTCCTACTGACCTATAAAAGCACTTTTTGAAATCATATGGTCTCTGAACTTTAACCTTGGACTCAAACTTAAGCATGGACTCAGACCACAAACATGGGTGTCAGATGATGTCAACTGTGTTACCGGTGGCCAGTTGGATGCATGTTTGGGAAAACTATAAAACACAGTCGAAGAATGGAAATACATTTTTAAAGTGGATGGGAACGGACCTGTCAAGGGTTGGTGTGGAAAAATTTAGATAAATCCAGGAAAAAGGATTTTTTTTTTTTTTTTTTGGTAGTGAGATTATTTCTATCTTGGACCATACATATTCCTGTTCATTTTTTGTCATTGGTATGTTTTAAGGTCCATGTGTCTTGTGCAATAACAAGGATAGGTGCATTGCAGGGCCAATAATGAGAAATCCAAATCATATTATAGAAATCCATCTGGAAACGATTGTAGTGTCCTTCACTTTTTCTCTTTCCTTATATTCCTACTGAAATGATATGCACTGTGATGAAAGACCAGTTCATTCTGACAAAGATATGATGCACCTCTTCAGAGAGTTTCTGATGTTCCACTGTAAATAGTTTAATTTAAGAAAGGTACTGTTTTCTCAATCATCTCAATTTCTGCTATCACTGCAAATGTTGGTGTCACTTAGGACTATAATTGGTCCATTTGTGCATCAAACCAACCTTGACCATCCATGAACTCATATTTACCTCTAACAAGTCATATGGGATGGAACCACTGTTGTGTGTAGGTTTGCCATTAAAGCAGAGCTATAGGTAACCCAGTATATTGAATGTTAGCAAGAAAGTTCTGTCTTGTGTTCTATCTTATTTGTATAATTTTTTTTTGTTGTTGTTGTTATGAGACGTAAGCTCAAATCTATTTTAAACTATTCCATTTTAAAAATGTGCTTCACCTTTGTTTTTGGTGCAAGTAATGAAAAAGTTGAAGAATGGCAGTATGTTCAAGAGTGTACGTCTTATTTAATATTGGGTACTTGATTTATTCTCTGTAACCTCAGATGGTTTGGAAGTTATTGTGGTTTATATATTCTCAAGATGTTGATTATCCTGGGCATACTTGCCTGGCTCAGGTAATTTTTTCAAGGACGAAAAAATCACAAATATTCCTAAATATTTTCCATTTGATTATATTTTCTCCTAAAGGACTGTTACGTAAAAACAAAAGAAACAAAAATGATCCATATAACTCCTAAAAGTGAAATGAATTAACCTGGCAGCATGGTCTACATGTAGATAGACAAATGATGTTATTGCAGAGCACATATTTGATAATGTTTAGATCCTGCACTTTTTCATAAAATGATTTTAATTATCCAAAAATGAGTGTTATTATGATCAAAGATTATCAGGTAGTTTGGCTTTTGTGTTTTCTGGGATTTAAAAAAAATACACTTTCTGTCCCTGACAATTGTATACGTTTGATGTACAGTATCTGATCAGTAATGTGAGATCTCACACTGTTTATTAACTTCATACACTCCAAAGATGTATTTTTAGCCATCCGTTCAGAAATACTTGAATATATATATTCCAAACCTGGTTGGCTTGTCTTCTTTTCCATTGTCTGTGGTACAGTGTACTTCGACTTCCAAGTGAATGTGTTGGTGTAGAAAAAATGGAGATGGCCATGACTCTTCCCTCTGCACACAATATCAGGATACTTTATTTTGTGTTACAAATGTAATTGTCCTTACTACTGAAAGAAATGTATGGATTGACAACAGGGCTAAACTTGAATGTGTGTTTGCTGGCTGAGAAAAATATTGACATCTGTCAGCATTTGAAAGGAAGTCAATAAGTACGCACTTATGTTTAAGTAGACTTGGGTATCTAAAAAGTTTTCTTTTTTGCTAAAGAAGGGTTCTATTTAAATCTGTTTGCCAGTTGTAGGAGGTGATCGGAGTTATTGTTTTTCTAACTCTTTCTTTGAGATATTTTTTTTTTTTGGTATGTACAAATTATGTAAGTTGTGCCTGTTAATTTAAAGAATAAAAATACAGGTTTTGAGTGAGTCTTCTCATTAACACGTTGCATAACCACAGTTATCCACTTTATTAAGTAAAGCAATAAAGACAGGTTAAGTAATAATCATATTTCTAGTTTACAAAGTAATATTTTAGAATTCTTAATATGCTGTACTATTATTATAACTGATAACTAATAATAATTATACTAATAAAAATGCAGATTATACATGTATTTAAGATGTATTTAATATTCATTGTAGGTAATGTTTATTATACTTGTCATTAATGCATAAATTATAACGGATGTACATTAAGTAATAATTACATTAGTAGTTATTTACAAAGTGATATTTTAGAATGCTTAATATTCATTAATAATCGTGTAGTTGTTTATAAAGTAACATTTTGAAATGCTTAACATTATCTATTATTAATTATTGTAGTAATTCATATAGTAATAGTTTATAATGCTTATTATCTATTAATAATATTTGTAGTTGTTTATAAAGTATTATTTTGAAAAGCTTAATATTATGTATTATTATTAATAATAATAATAGAAATGCATATTATACATTGGATGTAAATAATAATAATAATTATTACCTAGAGTAATTATTTACATCCAATGTATAATATGCATTCTATTATTATTATTAATAATAATAATACATAATATTAATGTATTATTAATAATAATATAAATGCATATTATACATTGGATGTAAATAATAATTACTCTAGGTACACACATTAAGTAATAATTGTATTTACAGTTATTTATAAAGCTATATTTTAGAATGCTTAATATTATCTATTATTAATAATAAAATGCACATATATTATACATTAAATATATTTAATATTCATTGAATAGTCAAAGCTATATAAACTGTTAATGCATGTATGTATATATATATATATATATATATATATATATATATATATATATATATATATATATATATATATATATATAATCATATTGTATATTACATGTATTATACATATATTTATTACCAGAGTGTATACTCTGTAAATAAATAATAAAAATAGGTGTTAAATACGTTTTAAAAAGTCGTGTAGTAGCCAATGGGATTTGTATCAGGAAGCCGAACTGTACCATCTGTGCGACAGAGGAGGGGTGCACGCTTTTAGCCATCCTTTAAAAACTAAGTACAAAATTGACAAAAACTGTAGTAAATGTAAATTTAAAACACAAAAAACATGTAGCAGCGCTGTGCCGTCGTCGAAGTAGGCTAATTTTAGAAAAGCACATGTTGTTCTTATGTTGGTTTGGTCCTGGTACCATCAGTTCTCTTTAGTGTTTGCCAATGTTGGAGGTGTAACTGGGGTCTGGCCCTGGACGAAGGTAAACTATTATTATTAAATGCGTTGTGGTTTGACGTAGCGATGAATTCAGGACCGCACTAGAGACTGCGCTCTGTCGCTTGGTTGTTTGGTGGGAGCACAGGCAGCGTGCATCGATGAGATGTGAGGGGTATTTAGTCGTTCAGCCATGATGTCTGCACATTCCCAGCTGAGTTCAGACCGGTGGCCTGTGTGCTGGAGAGGAAGGTTGTGTTCCTAAACCCCGATTAGGGTTCGAGTTGATTTGAATGTTTAAAGGACTACAATAAATCCCAGCATCGCGTCTTGATAATCTAAGAAAATGACAACATCAATGAGTGCATAGACATAGAAACAACTGGGAAGAGAGTGTCCTCACTTTTGAGAGTCAGGTTCACAAAGAAAGCTGTCTTTTCATCCACTGCACTAATAAACTCCATGATGGATCCTAGTGGTCAAATGTCACTCCATTGGCTTGATGCTGACTTGCTTCCCAGTCCATCATTTGTCACACTGGGTTTAATTATTGATGTCATGCATTGCATTTTATGAAGATTTATGGTACAGGAATTATGGGAATATGTTTATGATTTTAAAAGGGTGAGTGTCCATGGATGTGATTAAAATCTTTACGATTATTGTAAAAGTCAAGGAAGTTTGTTTAATAAATTTATGGTTTTCCTTTAGGTGACTATAGGAAAACAAAAATACTAATAATGTATGTTTTTCTTTAGTCACTTGTAGAGTGTTTCATTGGCTGTTTCTTTTCATTCATTTGGTTTTTAACAACCGTATACTGGGACTATAAAAACCCTGAAAAAGTTATTGATTTCTCTGGTCAGAATTTAAGAAATTATGTTCTCAGTTGGCAAACACTGACACGGACATATAAAATCAAACATGAACATATCAAAACCTTTTATTAAACAATTTCTGAATTGTCACCAGATTAAGAGCTGGTAGAATATTCATCACATTTCTCACAAATACAGAAGTATTATTTGTATAATATTATAGGATTAATTAATATTTCTTTGAATTAGCTTGTATTTTCAGTTTGTATATTAATTTTAGTTCTATTATTTTTATTGTTTTTATTTTCATTTTTTTATATTTATTTTTATATTTTCATATTTTATTTTTATTTCAGTTTTATTTTTGTAACTTTTTTTTAGTTTTAAGAATTATTTCAACTTTAAAACTTGTTTTGTTTTGGTTGCCAAGTTTTTATGTTAAAGTTTTAGGTTTGTATGGTTATTTCAGCTTTATTTGAATAATGAAAACTATTAGTTGTTTTAGTTTTGGGTTTAGTTAACAAAACAGTCATATTTTACTATGATTGTATCCATTTAAGTGGTTGTTGAGTTTGAATACACCTACCTTATTGTTATGAAAGTAATGCTTTCTTTTGTTTTGCAGTTTGTCACAGCAGTGTTTTTGTTTGACTTCTGTTTAGACAAAATACTGATATGACATCCTGCCAACAATAGCCTATATGTTATTATTGTCTGACAAATTGTTGAGTCAAACTTTGAGTTACAAAAAAACGATACAGCCTTGTCTGTTTTAAAAATAATGTGCAGCTTGGCTTATCCAGGCCATGACCATGTCTGTCCTGTAATGCACTGGAAAAGACATTTTGCATGTAGTCTGCAATCCTACAGCTTAAATAGTTGATGTTGAGAAAGATTGTTTCATGTTAAATCATGTTGTTTTAACAGCGATAGAGCATGGCTCAAGTGAAAGTGCAGACATCAGCCCCCTTGTCTGGACCTGGCCTGACCGCCGTTGCGCCCGCTGTGGCCATGCCCAGCCCAGGAGCTCTGGGTCTGCAGCCCACCATCAATGGCACAGTGCCAGCCACAACGCCCACCTGCCCCAGCCCTGCCTCTGGCTTTGTGGACTCCACTGTACCAGCCAGCCCATCAGGTACACTGTGTGGACATGCAAGTCTGATGCATTTTGCCAGTGTAGTTTATAACGTTTATAGTGGTATTGCTCGTTTTTTAACCGCTAACACAAGCTGCCGTGGATGTCCTGTGCCCATTAAAGCCAGCTGCGAAACCGTTTTGGTTACTAAGCAAATTTTGTTTGGGAAAAACAAAGAAAAACAGTGTACGTTGTATTATGTCAGAGGGATTCTGTTTTTCACTTAATCTAAACAAACTAAATTAAATAATCCAGTGTAATGTAAACATCTGATCATAATATACATCGGTCATAACGGTTAACATTTATTAGTCAGTTCGGTGGAATGCCATTGTTTTAGGTTGATTTTTAATATGATTAAATGACAGAATGAATAATTACAGTGGGACCAAAGCATTTGTACCATTAAAAATGTTTTAATGTGAGTTGTTAGACAGCAAAATATGAAACCAGGTGCCATTGTTTTAAAGATAAACAGCACAAACACACTTTTCAAGCAAGGTATTTGACAAAAAGATGTTGTTTTGTTTTAAATGGAAACATACACTTGCATCAAAGGTTTGTGGTTCTTTTTATAAGAAGTCTCTTAAGCTTACCTAGGCTTTTTTATTTGATCAAAATGCTGTAGAAAAACAGTAATAAATAGAAAAATATTATTACTTTTGTTTAAAATATCTGTTTTGTTCATATATTTTAAAATGCAATTTATTTCTGTGAATTTTCAACATCGTTACTACAGTCTTCAGTGTCACATGATCCTTCAGAAATCATTCTGATATGCTGATTTGCTGCTCGAGAATTTTTTATTTTATTATTATTTTATTTTTTATCAATGTTGAAAAGGATTGTTTAATATCTTTTGTGGAAACTGTGAAACATTTTTTTCAGGATTCTTTGATGAATCGAAAGTTCAAAAGAACACTTTTTGTTTAAATTAATTTTTTTGTAACATTATAAAGGTCTTGGTAACACTTTAGAATAGGTAACACTTATTCACTAGTAACTACGACTTTTCCCTCAATAAATTCCTAATTTGCTATTTATTAAGGTAGTTGTTAAGTTTAGGTATTGGGTAGGATTAGGGATGTAGAATAAGGCATTAATATGTGCTTAATTAGTGCTAATAAATGGCTAATATTCTAGTAATATGCATGCTAATAAGCAACTAGTTAAGAGACCCTAAAATAAAGTGTTACCAAGGTCTTTACTGTCAAGGAATAGTTCACCCGAATATAAAGATTGTCATCATTTACTCACCCTCCACTTGTTCCAAACCTACACTCTCAGAAATAAAGGTACAAAAGCTGTCACTGGGGCGGTACCTTTTCAAAAGGTACATTTTTGTACTTATTAAGTTCAAATATGTACACTTTAAGTACTAATATGCATCTTTAAGGTACCAAAATGGACCTTTTAGGTACAAACATGTACCTTTTGAAAAGGTACCGCCCCAGTGACAGCTTTGTACCTTTATTTCTGAGAGTGTATATGAGTTTATTTCTACTGTTCAACACAAAAAGAAAATATTTTGAAGAATGTTGGTAACCAAGCTTTCCTCTTTTTTTTTTTCTCCATGTTATGGAAGTCAGTGGCTTCCATTAACTGATTAACAACATTCTTCAGAATATCTTAATTTATGCTCAACAGAAGAAAGAAACAGGTTATACAGGTTTGGAACAACTTGAGTAAATGCTGACAGAATTGAATGCATCTTTGTGGAATGAAAGTTTTAACTTCTTGAAAAATCCGTAAATCTTACTAACTCCAAACTTTTGTGCATTTGAGTCAGCTGTTTTGGATTCATATCTATAATACAGTGAAAAACCTGACATGCATTTGTTCATTCTTGCGTGTGTTTAAAAGCTGTGTTTCTTTCTGACAGGCCCTCCTCAAGAAAACATGGCAAACCCTAAAGAGAAAACTCCCATGTGTTTGGTGAATGAGTTAGCCCGTTTCAACAGGATTCAACCTCAATACAAGTTGCTGAATGAGAAAGGGCCAGCACATGCTAAGGTATTGTTAATGAAGAACTGTGATAAAGGCTATTGTAGTTTTTTGATTAAAAATGTATTGACTTGAGCTAATGGAAAAATACATCCTATTTATAACTTCATGAAACATTAAACATTCTGAAAGAAATACCAGTGCTTACAAGACAACAAAGTATAACATTTTTTGTGAGCTTAGGCTTGCTAACTGACATGCTTTGCTCTTGTCATGAAACTGAGCACACGATAATTAACATATGGGGTAAATGTGGTTATAATTGGTTAAATAAATGAGAGAAAGATAAAGTATGTTCAATCACATTTCAGTATGCAAATTATGCCATCATCACTGTCACTACATTTTGAATGCTAAACGTTGCCTAGAGGGTACTGGAAATTTAATAATAATGTTCTTAAAGATGATAACTTTAATGCTTGTGTTAAAAATATTGCCAAAGATATTTTTGGAGGATTAAATGAAGGATTTAAAAATAAATGGGAATTTTTCAGATATAATGTCAGAAAGATTGCAGTTAAACGCAGTAAAGAATAAAAAAAAAAAAAAAAAAAATAAAATCAGTAAACAAAAGGAAATAGAATTACTTGATAATTTATGTATATTAGAACAGAAGGAAATTCTTACTAAAGAAGATGAAATTCAATCTAAACTAGATTTGATCTACCTTGATCTAGCTACAGGTGCTTTTATACGTTCAAGGGCAAAATGGCTAGAAGAGGGTGAAAAAAAAAATACTAAAATAAAGCTATTTTTTCACCCTAGAGAAAATAAATCTTAAAAGAAATACTTTATCAGCTTTAGATATTAATGGAAGCCCTTGTACAGACCCTAAAAAAAATTCTGATTCAGTTTTTTCCTTTTATAGTAATTTATATAACTCTAAATTTGATTCGAGATTAAATTTCATTAAAATAATTAATCAGAACATTCCTACTATTGCTAAAGAATTTCATGATTTATGGGATTCACACATAACCCGTCTTGAGGTTAAAGATGCTCTTCTTTAGGAAAGCACCTATAGATGGGCTGACAGTAGAATTTTATTTACATTTTTGAGAACAAATTGAAAATCCTCTTTATAATATGTTCATTGAATGTATAGATAGTGGTGAAATGTCTACTACCATGAAACAGGGAGTCATTTCGTTAATTGCTAAACCTGATAAAGACCCACATCTTTTAGAAAATTGGATCTCGATCTCCCTTCTAACAATTGATTATAAACTAATTACTTTGGTATTTGCCAACAGATTACGGAAAGGGTTAAATAACATAATCAGTGAATATCAAACAGACTTTCTAAGAGGTCGTCACATAACTAATAATATTAGGCTATGCTTTTGGACTATGCTGAGAATGTAGAAGATGGTGCGATGATTCTTTTTTGGGGGATTTTTTAAGGCGTTTGACACAGTTGAACATGAATTCTTGTTTAAAACTATAGCACTTTTTGGTTTTGGGAATCATTTTTTTAATATTGTTAAGATGTTTTACACTGATATTAGTAGCTCTGTGATTCTTAATACCTCCACCGCTAAAAGATTCAATATTAATCGCGGAGTGCATCAAGGTTGCCCAATTTCCCCTTTTTTGTTGAATTATTATCAGTCGGTATTGTCAATAATGATGAAATCCAAGGTCTTAAAATTTTTGATAATGTACTTAAATATCCCAATTCTAACCCGTGGATCTTTTATTCCCAATGCTATTTCCTTCATCAATAATTTTTCAAGGGCTTCTGGCTTAACTTTAAATTTCTCTAAACGTGAATTTCTCCCTTTACACACTTTACACACTTTACATGATAAATATATAATGAACATTCCAGTAAAATCCTCTGTCAAATACTTAGGAATTTTTGTTAAAAAAAAAACATTTTTCCTCTAGATTAAAGAAGACAAAAGCAGTGTTAAATTGCTGGTTACAACGTGATCTTTCCATTTATGGTTGTGCCTTATTATGCTCGGTTTGTTTATCCTGCTTTATCACTGCATGTTAAAGATTCTAGCTGCAAGGATATTAATAATTTGTTCTTCTCTTTTATTTGGAAAAATAAATTCCAAAGACTTTTAAAACAAAAAAGGGTTCTCACTAATAAGAAGGCTGAAGGACGTCTGGAGATGCTTTATTTTGAGGACGTAAATAAGACCTTTAAGATTAACTGGCTTAAGTGATAATTCTCTTTGGAACCATATTCCTCATAGTCTCTTTAATCAAATCGGTGGCTTGAAATTTCTGTTAACGTGTGATTATAATATTTCTAAAATCCCCCTCAAATTATCCAAATTTCATCAGCAAGCACTTCTCGCTTGGAAAATTTATCACTGTCACAATTTCTCTTCCCACACCTCTTTCATTTGGAATAATGGAAATATAACTGCTTCAAATAAATCTTTATTTTTAAGAAATTGGTTCAACAGAGACATTAATCATCTTATAAAAATGTTTGACAATTCTGGGAATCTTTTAACTTACGAACAATTCATGTCAACTTACAGCTTTCCAGAACAGTTTAGAGAATTTAATTAAAACTATTCCTGTAACACTTCGTCAACTTGTCTCAAGTCATATTTGTTATAATTCTTTATCTGTGACAAACCCAAAATTAATTTTAGAAGGCGTTGAGCTAACTGAGAAAAAATGCAATAACAAACATATTTGTTATTTCCCAGAGGGAAATGTTTTTGGAACTCTAAAATTGAGAATATTGACTAGAGAAGAGCTTGGTTAATTCCTTTTAAATATTGTATTAATAATAAAATAAAAGAAATGCACTTCAAAATTCTACATACTATTTACCCTTCTAAATCTTTAATATCAAGATTCTCCGATATTGATGAGATATGCTGTTTTTGTAATAATGAGAAAGAGATACTGACTGTTATGTCGTAAACAAGTTTTGGATTGATTTGGCAGATTTTATATTTAGTTTAATGAATATTAATTATTGCTTTACTTTAAAGGATGTTATCTTGTATTATGAAAATAAAAGCAATAAGGATCTAGAATTTATTGTTAACCTTTTTATTTTATCAGCAAAATTTCACATACATAAACAGAAATTTCTTAATTCATCTCCTATGTTAAATTAGTTTTTTTCTGACTGACTTTTATATTTCTTCAATAAGACTTTTAAAAAACAAAAAGTCTGTGAAATGTTTAAAATACAATGATACACTCTTCAATCCCTCTGGTACTTCGTAATATCCTTATTCGTTAAAATTGAATGTGAGCTATGCTTTTTATTTATTTATTTTTCTTTTGTCTTATTTGTTTATATTTTGTATTGTTATTATTTGAATGTTACCCTTTTCTGCAATAAAAAAGAAAAAAAAAAGCTAAACGTTGCCAGTCAGTAGGATTTTAACCTTAAACTGCAGATTAAACTCTGCAGTTTAAATTTAAGCAAAAATGTAACTGCAGAGATTACATTTAATGTAATTTATTACATTATTAATATAAATATTTAAAAAGGAATATTTATCATATTTGTTTTGAAAGCACTCAAATCTTGTCTATCAGTTGACCCTTTTAGATCTTCTTGGAAAAGTAGGTCTATTGCTGCCAAAAGCCTAAATCTGTTAAAAAAGCTTAGTAAGTAAGGGGTAATGTACAGTAATTATTGCAAAGTAAACCCTGACAGTGCGATCAGGATCTTGTATCATCATGCTGACTATACATTATTACACTTATTGCATGGGTACTTAGCAAATAAATAAATACATGGACATGAAATATTGATTTGAGTTGAAGGTATTTGCTGAAAACTTTCACTGTTATAGTCTAGAAAGCAATCAGCTTAGCTGTCCTGCTGGATTGTGTGTGCAGATCTTCACGGTGCAGCTGTGCTTGGGTAACCAGTTATGGGAGTCAGAAGGCAGCAGCATCAAAAAGGCTCAGCACTCTGCAGCTACCAAGGCCCTGACAGAGAGCGTTCTCCCCCGGCCTCCTCCCCGCTCACCTAAAGATGACAGCAACAGCAACCCAGGTACCGACGTTGCACAGGGACACACTACGACCAGGAGTATGCTGTAAAGTACAGCAGCTTCTTTCAACGGGGGTCCAGGGTGGTATTATAGGTCCACCACCTGAAACCACTATGGCTTGGTTTCACAGACAGGGCTTAAACTAAACCAGGATTAGGCCATAGTTCAATTAGGACATTTAAGTAATGTAATTTTTATAAAAAAAAAAACATTACTGGTGCAATGAGACAAAACAAAGACACTGACATGTTTTAGGATTAATCAGTGCAAGCTTCTATCAGTTGAAACAGCTCAGACTTACATTTTAGTCTTGGACTAGGCTTAAGCCTTGTCTGTGAAACCGGGGGTATAAATATTTAACCAAATTCTAAATAGAATAAAATAAATAAAATGAAATATTAAATGAAATGAATTAAAATTAGCTGAATCAGTAGCCAGTACAGGACCAAAAAGTACAAACTTTATAGCCTAATTATAATTATAAACAGAATTCCTCAAATAAAAGTTAGTTAAAGTGCCCCTATTATGGATTTTTGAAAATGACCTTTCATGCAGTGTGTAACACAGCTCTAAATGAATGAAAACATCCTACAAAGTTTTAAATCTGAAAGTGCGCCGTGTATAATGTTTTTGTCTCTCTCGACTCTGAATCATTGAAACGAGTCGTCTTTAAAACGAATCCCAAGCCGTTTTATGTTGGTGTCAACATGAAACAGTAGCATATTGCCCGCCCACTTGCTGGTCTTTTCGTGTTGGTCTGAATGAAAAGGCAAATTGACCATATGCACAATTACTTCCTGGTTTTAGATAAGCCAGTTCAGTCATTTCCGGTCAACTGTACTGTGCTGTAAGGGGAACGCCCTTTGCTCGGTTTCTCTACATAATCAATTCACAATTTGGAGAAAAATTTTGTTTGTCTAAGAGGACCAAACTTCCACGTATACCGTTTCAGGAATGACAAACACGAATGTTAAATTCACACGAGGGAATGTGGTAAATCATGCCACAAGTCATTGTTGTGATTGACAGTGGCAACGGAATGAATCATCTGACGAGCCGATGTCAAAATAGAGCTGTGCATTAAGTGATTCAGACTAACAAAACTACAGCAGCAGCAAGTCTGTGTTGGATAAAACTTAAATGATGTAGTTATTAAAATTAAATCTAAACATTTCAAAATATTGAATGCATTATTTAATTGTTGTACCAACTTATCTGGGAAGTCGTGGCCTAATGCTTAGAGAGTCGGACTCGTAATCCAAAGGTTGCGGGTTCGAGTCTCAGGTCTGGCAGGAATTGTAGGTGGGGGGAGTGAATGTCCAGCGCTCTCTCCACCTTCAATACCACGACTGATACCTTGAGCAAGGCACCGAACCCACAACTGCTCCTCGGGTGCCGCAGCATAAATGGCTTCCCACTGCTCCGGGTGTGTGTTCACGGTGTGTGTGTGTGTTCACTGCTGTGTGTGTGCACTTTGGATGGGTTAAATGCAGAGCACAAATTCCAAGTATGGGTCACCATACTTGGCCACATGTCACTTCACTTTCAATTTAATTTGTATTTGACTATAGGTATAATTCAGCATTAGGCTATAGGCTGTTGTCTGGCCTTATTTATTTCTTTAAATGACAAGTGACTTTGTGACTTCCTTGGGCACTTTCGGGCACTTGCTTATATACTAAATTTGTTATATTTATTATAAAGCCAAAGTGATGGCAGCTGCAGCCAATGAGTGATCGTCTACTCCCATCTCCTGGTTATAACGGTAATTTCTGTAATTTCTTTTTTTTTTTTTTAATATAACGTCGCTCTGTGTGGTCTGTTTTATTGTTTTTATTTGTATGTTTTATCAGCACTAATCACTCTCTTTGGACTTATGATTGCAAAACCTTACTTCACATTTGTGCAGTGATGGTTGAAAATGTTGTTTTTATCTGCGATTCATGCCATGTATGCCCGTGGAACCTTGGACGGGTTTAGATTGTGGGTACCGGCGGACTCGGAGAAATCGCTGGCGGAAGCGTGGCAGATGAGCGGGAACCGCTGTGAAAGCGAGAGCGTCATGGACCTCGGATAGACTTGACTTCGGGAGATATGTGGCTCGAAAGACTCCTGTTTGCGTCCGATATTGCCGGCCTCCTGGATGCCATCTTCGCGGATTGTTGTTCAGCGTCAACGACAAGTTTCGAGAGGAGTAAACTGGAACAATCTGCGTTGTTGCAAGACGGCAGCGGTTTGGATGGAGCGTTACCACTCCCATTGGAGTCTGCTACAGTAAAAATGGCATAGGTTAATGCAATATCGTTTTTAAATAAAACATTTATTTTAAATGACTTTTTTATAAAACTCGATTTGGATATTCTGCTTATTTCTGAAACCTGGCTTAATGTTGGCGAGATGAGTCCCCTGATTGAACTTTCTCCACATGTTTGTTCCTTTTTTAGCACCCCTAGAGCTACTGGTCGGGGTGGTGGACTTGCTTGCGTTTTTAGAAATAAATTTAAATGCCGTCTTCTGTCAACAGTGAATTATCAGAATTTTGAGGCGCAAGTAATGACGTATGATGGTTGGAAAACTGTTTTGTGTGTTCTGATATATAGACCACCAAGATACAATAAGGATTTTATACAGCAGTTTTCAGAGCTTTTATCACATATTGTGCCAATTTGTGACAATATTTTAATCCTTGTTGACTTAAATGTCCATGTGTGTTGCCCGAATAAGCCTATGGTTTTTACAATTAGTGGACTCTTTTAATTTGATACAGTTTGTTACTAGTCCAACCCATGAGCAAGGCCATATTTTGGACTTGGTCTTGTCTTTGGGACTTCCTATTAGCAACATTGATGTATACAATTATGGTTTGTCTGATCATATGCCTGTTATTTATAATTCTTCCTCATTTGTGAATTTGATTGTTTCTTTCTCCTGCTGTTGGCCCAGATGACCTGTTGATATTGTTTAATTCTGTTCAGATATTTTGAATGAGGTTGCTCCATATAAAGTTCAGAAATCTAAGTTTAATTCAGCACCATGGCTTAATAATCATACTCGTGCGATTAGGCAGGAATGCAGGAAGGCCGAAAGGAAATGGAATAAGGATAAGTTACAGGTTTCTCTTCAAATTTTGAGGCAACGGTTTTCAGAATATCAGGCTGCTGTGAGAACTGCGAGGCAAAATTATTTTTCCAATGTCATTGCACAGTAATGCCCCTACAGCCCTCTTCTCAACTATTAATAGACTTCTTAATCCCATCCAATGTTTTGGTTTGATTCCTTCGTTAGAAACAAGTGAAATGTTTTGGACAATTTTTGTAGAAAAAATTGAGATGATTAGATCTAGTTTTCCTACACCGTTTGTTGAGCCTGTGGTGACGTCGACTTGTGTCAGGAGTTTCGACCTATTTGAGCAGGTATCATTGGCACAAGTGAAGGACATCATTATTCGCTTAAAGCCAACTTCTGGTGGTTGTGATGTGGTTCCTTTACGTCTTCACAAGGAGATGGCGTATGTCGTTGGGCCAAGTATTACTTCCATTATTAATTGTAGCCTTTATAATGGGGTTGTTCCAATGGGCCTTAAGCAAGCGGTTGTTCAGCCGCTTCTTAAAAAGCCTAACTTACAGGTGCATCTCAATAAATTAGAATGTCATGGAAAAGTTCATTTATTTCAGTAATTCAACTCAAATTGTGAAACTCGTGTATTAAATAAATTCAATGCACACAGACTGAAGTAGTTTAAGTCTTTGGTTCTTTTAATTGTGATGATTTTGGCTAACATTTAACAAAAACCCACCAATTCACTATCTCAACAAATTAGAATACTTCATAAGACCAATAAAAAAAACATTTTTAGTGAATTGTTGGCCTTCTGGAAAGTATGTTCATTTACTGTATATGTACTCAATACTTGGTAGGGGCTCCTTTTGCTTTAATTACTGCTTCAGTTCGGCGTGGCATGGAGGTGATCAGTTTGTGGCACTGCTGAGGTGGTATGGAAGCCCAGGTTTCTTTGACAGTGGCCTTCAACTCATCTGCACTTTTTGGTCTCTTGTTTCTCATTTTCCTCTTGACAATACCTCATAGATTCTCTATGGGGTTCAGGTCTGGTGAGTTTACTGGCCAGTCAAGCACACCAACACCATGGTCATTTAACCAACTTTTGGTGCTTTTGGCATTGTGGGCAGGTGCCAAATCTTGCTGGAAAATGAAATCAACATCTTTAAAAAGCTGGTCGGCAGAAGGAAGCATGAAGTGCTCCAAAATTACTTGGTAAACGTGTTCAGTGACTTTGGTTTTCAAAAAACACAATGGACCAACACCAGCAGATGACATTGCACCCCAAATCATCACAGACTGTGGAAACTTAACACCGGACTTCAAGCAACTTGGGCTATGAGCTTCTCCACCCTTCCTCCAGACTCTAGGACCTTGGTTTCCAAATGAAATTCAAAACTTGCTCTCATCTGAAAAGAGGACTTTGGACCACTGGGCAACAGTCCAGTTCTTCTTCTCCTTAGCCCAGGTAAGACGCCTCTGACGTTGTCTGTGGTTCAGGAGAGGACAACTGTAGCCAAATTCCTTGACACATCTGTGTGTGGTGGCTCTTGACCCCAGCCTCAGTCCATTCCTTGTGAAGTTCACCCAAATTCTTGAATCGATTTTGCTTGACAATCCTCATAAGGCTGCGGTTCTCTCGGTTGGTTGTGCATCTTTTTCTTCCACACTTTTTCTTTCCACTCAACTTTCTGTTAACATGCTTGGATACAGTACACTGTGAACAGCCAGCTTCTTTGGCAATGAATGTTTGTGGCTTACCCTCCTTGTGAAGGGTGTCAATGATTGTCTTCTGGACAACTGTCAGATCAGCAGTCTTCCCCATGATTGTGTAGCCTAGTGAACCAAACTGAGAGACCATTTTGAAGGCTCAGGAAACCTTTGCAGGTGTTTTGAGTTGATTAGCTGATTGGCATGTCACCATATTCTAATTTGTTGAGATAGTGAATTGGTGGGTTTTTGTTAAATGTGAGCCAAAATCATCACAATTAAAAGAACCAAAGACTTACACTACTTCAGTCTGTGTGCATTGAATTGATTTAATACACAAGTTTCACAATTTGAGTTGAATTACTGAAATAAATGAACTTTTCCACGACATTCTAATTTATTGAGATGCACCTGTAGATCCACTATATTTGAAGAATTATCGGCCTATCTCAAAATTACCATGCATCTCAAAGATTTTAGAAAAAATAGTTTGTTCACAGTAAATGTCTTTTTTAGAGAAGAATGAGGTCTTAGACAAGTTTCAGTCAGGTTTTAGGATGGGTCACAGCACAGAGTCTGCACTTTTAAGAGTTGTAAATGATCTTCGTATAATCAGAGATTCAGGTAATTCTGCAGCTCTGATTTTATTGGACTTGAGTGCAGCCTTTGGTACAATAGATCATGGGATTCTCCTAAAGCGTTTATCACATTTAGTTGGGATCCGTGGGACTGTTTTAAAGTGGTTCAAGTCTTATCTTGCGAATAGAGTATTCTCTGTGAAGTATGGTGACTTTGTTTCATCTACAGCTTCTATTACCTGTGGGGTTCCTCAGGGTTCTGTTATTGGCCCTGTATTGTTTTCCCTGTATATTTTGCCTCTAGGCTCGATTTTTAGGAAATACGATTGGTCTTACCATTTGTATGCCGATGATACACAACTTTATCTACCTTTGAAACATAGAGAGAATTGTGGTTCAAATTTACTTTTGGCATGTCTGGAAGAGGTGAAGAGCTGGGTGACTCACAATTTGTTTCAGTTAAACCAAAGTAAAACAGATATTATGATTTTTGGCCCCACCAGAGGATGCTCAGACATGGCCACTTATTTAGGTCCTTGGTCAGCCTACTGTCATGCCCAAATAAGGAATTTAGGAGTTGTGTTCGATCCAGATTTGAAATTCGACAAGCAGGTTAATGCTGTGGTTAAGAGGTGTTTCTTCCACAATAGGTCTCTTGCTCGATTAAAACCTATTTTGTCGATGAAAGATTTAGAAAAGGTTATTAATGCCTTTATATTGTCTCGTCTGGACTATTGTAATGTTTTGTATGTTGGGTCCTGTCAGACCTCTATTTCACGCTTACAACTAGTTCAGAACGCAGCAGCTAGGCTGCTTGTGAGTGCTAAGAAAGGTCAACACATCTCTCCTATCTTGGCCACACTCAGATGGCTACCAGTGGGTTTTATGATAAAATATAAGGTTCTGTTTTATGTGTTCAAGGCAGTGCATGGAATGGTTCCTGCTTATGTGTTTGAGCTGATTACTTTCCGACAGTCATCTAGGTCTTTAAGATCAACAAACAAGTTGTTTCTTACTGTACCACGGACTCATTTAAAGCTGAAAGGGGATCAGGCCTTTGCTGCTGCAGGTCCAAGGCTTTGGAATAGCCTACCATCTGAGATTAGAGAGATTACATCCATAAATGTTTTCAAAGCTGGGGTTAAAATATATTTCTTGTCATTAGCTTTCAAGGAGTAGGGCTAGTATCTGTGTTTTTATTGGATTTTTGTATTCTGTGTATTGTATGTACTTGTATGTTGATTGTACAGCACTTTGGTCTGCAGGTGCAGTTATAAAGTGCTTTATAAATAAAAGGAATGAAAGTAATGAATTTAATTTTCATCTTAAAAAGTCTTTATTTTGCTACATTTCTTCATGTCATCTTCATGAATGAAAAGTGAACCTTTAATAATGTGGATTTTACTGCACAGAGTTGAGAAATAATAAAGGCTTTAAAATTGTATAAGATTTTAAAAATGTGTTCATGGCTATGAAGGTAAGATATTGATTATCGAGATTACCATTACGATGTCGTTTAAGAGATTAGCCTAACTGCCTAAACAGTTACGATAGTGTTTATTTGTCAGCATTTAAATGTACAGTTAGCCTTGGTGTCTGGGTACTTTCCTGGGATTACCAGACTCGGCATATAAAATTATGTTCTTTAATAACATGAAACTGTATGTTAATTCCACTATCATTATTTACGGTAATTATTGGAATTATTTTGTTTCTCAGTTCCTGATAAGAATGAGGCAGGAGAGGTTTCTGTGAGAGTCTCTACTTGTATATAGAGCACATAAAATGAGCTTCACCGGAAGAGTATGAGCTGGCTTATCTTTAACCGGAAGTTATAAATAGCTCTCCATGCATATGGTCAATTCATTCTTTGCCACTAGGTGCCGCTTTTTTGGAGCGGTAAAATAGCGGTTTCCCCGGTAAGGCTGTACACAAAGCAGCACTGCGCTCACAAACGCTGCTTTATCAGGCAATTACAGGCATGATGAAATGGAAATGAGACCGATCGGACCAATCACCGCAGATTAGCGTCATGCAAAGGAGGGGCTTGGAAAAAATGAATCGTTGAGCGAATCGTTTGGGAGTCCTTGAGCAAGTAAGGTAAAAATAAACGCATATTATAAGACAATGAAAGTGTTTTTTGACCTTGCATGCATGTCAGCCTGTTTTTGGGTACTTCCAAAACCAAAATATGAACCTTTCATTACCCATAATAGGGGCACTTTAACATAAATCGGCACGATAATCTGCTCAATTAGGCTGATCCAGGTTTAAAGGCACTTTAAAGTTTTGAAGTTTTTGTTGTGCGATATATTGCCCCAGAAATAATTTTGATAAGCGATTTTATTGTAATTTTAAGACCATTTTATGCCACTTAATATATAATCATAATATAACAGCATAATAATGCAAGAAGGCCTACACACTTTCAAATTACAACAAACTTTTAATTCTTAAGAATATTTATATCATGGAAATTAAGGATCAAAATATTAGATACTTTAAAAAACTTGAATAAATAGTAAAAAAAAAACATTTTCTATAGTGCTGTCAAACGATTAATCACATCCAAAATAAAAGTTTTTATTTACATAATATATATGTGTATAGTGTATACTGTGTATATTTATGTATATATAAATACAAACACATGCATGCATATATTTAAGAAAAATTTGTTTATATATTAAATATATTTATATATAATATAAGATACAATTATATAAATGTATATACGTGAATATTTTCTATATATATATATATATACTGTATGTGTGTGTATTTATATATACATAATAAATATACACAGTGCACATACATACAGGTGCATCTCAATAAATTAGAATGTCGTGGAAAAGTTCATTTATTTCAGTAATTCAACTCAAATTGTGAAACTCGTGTATTAAATCAATTCAATGCACACAGACTGAAGTAGTTTAAGTCTTTGGTTCTTTTAATTGTGATGATTTTGGCTCACATTTAACAAAAACCCACCAATTCACTATCTCAACAAATTAGAATACTTCATATGACCAATAAAAAAACATTTTTAGTGAATTGTTGGCCTTCTGGAAAGTATGTTCATTTACTGTATATGTACTCAATACTTGGTAGGGGCTCCTTTTGCTTTAATTACTGCTTCAGTTCGGCGTGGCATGGAGGTGATCAGTTTGTGGCACTGCTGAGGTGATATGAAAGCCCAGGTTTCTTTGACAGTGGCCTTCAGCTCATCTGCATTTGTTGGTCTCTTGTTTCTCATTTTCCTCTTGACAATACCCCATAGATTCTCTATGAGGTTCAGGTCTGGTGAGTTTGCTGGCCAGTCAAGCACACCAACACCATGGTCATTTAACCAACTTTTGGTGCTTTTGGCAGTGTGGGCAGGTGCCAAATCTTGCTGGAAAATGAAATCAGCATCTTTAAAAAGCTGGTCAGCAGAAGGAAGCATAAAGTGCTCCAAAATTTCTTGGTAAACGGGTGCAGTGACTTTGGTTTTCAAAAAACACAATGGACCAACACCAGCAGATGACATTGCACCCCAAATCATCACAGACTGTGGAAACTTAACACTGGACTTCAAGCAACTTGGGCTATGAGCTTCTCCACCCTTCCTCCAGACTCTAGGACCTTGGTTTCCAAATGAAATACAAAACTTACTCTCATCTGAAAAGAGGACTTTGGACCACTGGGCAACAGTCCAGTTCTACCTTGACCCCAGCCTCAGTCCATTCCTTGTGAAGTTCACCCAAATTCTTGAATCGATTTTGCTTGACAATCCTCATAAGGCTGCGCTTCTCTCGGTTGGTTGTGCATCTTTTTCTTCCACACCTTTTCCTTCCACTCAACTTTCTGTTAACATGCTTGGATACAGCACTCTGTGAACAGTCAGCTTCTTTGGCAATGAATGTTTGTGGCTTACCCTCCTTGTGAAGGGTGTCAATGATTGTCTTCTGGACAACTGTCAGATCAGCAGTCTTCCCCATGATTGTGTAGCCTAGTGAACCAAACTGAGAGACCATTTTGAAGGCTCAGGAAACCTTTGCAGGTGTTTTGAGTTGATTAGCTGATTGGCATGTCACCATATTCTAATTTGTTGAGATAGTGAATTGGTGGGTTTTTGTTAAATGTGAGCCAAAATCATCACAATCAAAAGAACCAAAGACTTAAACTACTTCAGTCTGTGTGCATTGAATTGATTTAATACACGTGTTTCACAATTTGAGTTGAATTATTGAAATAAATGAACATTTCCACGACATTCTAATTTATTGAGATGCACCTGTATATTATGTAAACAAAAACTTTTATTTTGTATGCGATTAATCATGATTAATCGTTTGACAGAACTAATTTTCTAACAAAAAGTGCAAAGTAGCAAGTAGAAAAAATAAGATGGAGATTTTTGCATTTACGTTTATGCATTTGACAGACACTTTTATCCAAAGTGACTTACAAAGGAGGAACCAAGCAATTTGTGAGAGATCACTCAATGTATGCGTAGAAATGGGTAAAAAACTGAAAAAAGGTTTTTAATGCTAAAAGGAAATTAATGCTAAAAATGATGGAAACTGAAAAGAATATACAATAGATTTTTACATTTCTGACGAAAATCTGAAAACTTGACACGTACCGGGAAGCTTTACTTAAAGGTATTTTGTTTGTTAGGATATTGATATAGGGTCTGTTTTTGTCAAGTAAGTTAAATTCATAATATTTTCCCTTTAATCCGGTATAAAAAAATGTTATACTGTATTGTCCCTCATAACCGGTAATATAACAAGCTTATAAGCAAGCTTAATTGTTATAAGCTAGTTTGACATGATATGCAAAATCAATACATTTTCTTCAAAGTCAAAATACTCCCTCACCTTGCTCATCTTCTGTGTGGACATATCTCTGAACCTGTTACCTAGTTGACTAGTCTTGCACATCGTTAATTTTATTATGTAGGCCTATGCTTTAATCAGAAAATCATACATTCAGCGGGGGTCCAGGGTGGAATTGTAAGCCAGCCAATTATAGTTTGATCATTTGTTTGCAAAAAAAAAAAAGAAAGTTTAGGCACTATAAATATTATAGTCAAATGGAGGATGATCAAATATTTTACATTTTATACAAGATGATCCATCTATTTCCTTTTTCCAGGCAGCATCACTCCTACAGTGGAGTTGAATGGCTTGGCCATGAAGCGAGGGGAGCCAGCTATCTACAGACCCCTGGACCCCAAACCCATTCCCAACTACAGAGCCAATTACAACTTTAGAGGAATGTTCAACCAGAGGTACGTCCTTCAGCCTGTGCATATGTGATTTTTCTTAGGACTTCAGTGTCTCTGAAGCGTTTCGGTGCTGAAAGTTGATATAATGTTTCTTTAAAATTCCTACCTGGAACTGTTATTGTTGTGAATGAATGTTATAATTCTAGTATGGTTCTGGTAGATGCATTATTATTGGAGTGCATTTAAGTGAACTATTGGCTTTCTGATTTTAGAGATTGACTACTGTATTCAATATTTTAATAATGCCTGATATGTGATTTTGTACTAAGCTTTGATTGTTGGCCAAGAGGACAATTTATGGGAACATAAAAATAAGTTCTGCTCATTACCATTAGGTGGCACTATTGCCTTATTTTTTCTCAGCCCTTATGACTTCAGACTTTTGCTTCACTTACCCACCATAGTTTACACTGGATGGACATCGAAAGGCAATCCAGCACACTAACAGAAACCTAAAAGTAAACACAACTGCTCTTAATATGAAATATTGAAAAGGATTAATATTGCCATGTGTTTGGATGATGCTATGATGTGCTCAGATCCCACAGCTTTCTTTTGGAAAAACTGACTCGTCTTCATAGTTTGAGTGTTTCGTTTCTAAATACAGTATATTTAGAATTTTGAAGGTTTCGTGTTCTTGACAGCCAATAATTCACAGCACACATTGTGGTCACTATGGATTGCAAGTGAACTCGTGTTTAATATAGCCTGGGTTGTATTTTGTTGTACCTTGCAAAGTTTTGCTCATGGTTTTTGAAGCTGAACGCAAGTCACATGACCTGTCCACGTTAGCATCCGTCCCATTGGAATATCAAATTAAATACTTATTTTTCAATCTTTCATACGTCTAGCATTTGAGGGCACATTTAGCTCAGAATCTACAATTTTGCAAACTTGGATTTGCTATTTGTCAGTCAGGTTTTTTCCAGATAAACCGGCGAGGATGAAAAGAAACACGCCAACACTGACGTGTTCATCAGCTAAAAGGAATGATCGGCGAGAAGCAACGTTGACGTTAATCGGAAAACTACACTACATTACAAAAAGCACATTACACCTTAATCCTGCTGTCATTTGAAGCTTATATTTAGACATTTGCTTTCGACTGAAGCTCAATGGACACTGAGAACAAAGACGAGGTGAGAAACCTGAGTCTTGTAATGCTAAGATCTCAACCTGATATCAAAAA
This sequence comes from Onychostoma macrolepis, assembly GCF_012432095.1. NCBI lineage: Eukaryota > Metazoa > Chordata > Actinopteri > Cypriniformes > Cyprinidae > Onychostoma > Onychostoma macrolepis. Next base: position 16,059,551 of record NC_081178.1, on the reverse strand, counting down.
GCGTTAAAGGGCCTGCGTGTAGTGATTTTATGGAAGAAAATGTATATATGTTTCTCCGCTGCGCATCTAGAATTTCTATGATGTAGTCTTTGAAATAGTAATACAACAAGGAGCCAAAGTAAATCGGATCCTCTGTGCGATTACATCATTTTGGTGCAGAGCCTGGCCGGAGACCACCGTGGGGGACTGTTGTAGATATTAAGGGTGTTGCATATGAATTATAGCCTGCTCTTAAGTCTTTTGCACTCTCCACTTTCAACACAGATCCTCTCAGAGGTGTTACAGGCCTCACATAATTTAAACATGGAGTCGCTTAATTACAGCTCTCTAATTTATGGTTTTATTAAAATATCGATGTTGTGTCTGTACTGTTCATTATGGAGAAGACTAATGGCATGGCTGCAGTGAATTGAGGGATTATGAGATTGAGAGCATTGACAGAATATGTGTGCTTTAATCAGAAATGGTATTGATTAGCAAAAATGTATTTTGATTTATGCAGTGGTACTTAAAGGGATCATATCATGAGGAATCTTTTAAGATACAGTATATACTGAGTTCTGAAATCAGAGTAAGCTTGATGTGTGCTTCTGTAGACAGATTAATATATTGGAATACACCATGACTTGACAGGCCGAGTTAATAAAGTAACATTTTGTGCTGTTCTTAGCTTGGTGTAGCACCTACGGCTCTGCATATCCCTCTGAGGGATTTGTCTGGTCATGAAAACTAAGCGAAAGCTTTTTTTGTTTGTATTATTTAAGTAAATAAATAAACAAAACAAAAAACTTTACTAACTTTATATAAGCGGACCACAGAGAAATATTAATCAAATATATTCAAATATGTTAAAAACTGCTTTTCCCCCTTCAGTAAGTGCATTAAATATCATGTAAATGCTCCATTCCAACTCAATTTGTGCTGGTATTTTTTGCATATTCGGACTAACAGGCTTAGATAACGTTATACATTATATATGTACATTTATGCCATGGTCTGTCTGAATACTCGATTCTGATTGGCTGGCAGGTGTTGATTAAATTAATTGAACTGCATAGGTAGTTCCAGGTCAGTTTAATCATGTTCTATATTAATGCGCTTCCTATAAACATTGGTAACCATAGTAACATACAGTTACAGTTGAATAGTAATACAGACGAAAATAACCGTCATTTTTATCGTTTCGGTCAAATATTGCAGCGCAAATATTATTAACAAATTGAATATGTAAATGCTGGAAAATGACCATGGCATAAACGGGATAATCAACATTGATTATCCCTTGTGTCGTATGCTCTACAATATAAAAGTTTGTGGTTGGTTTTCATGATGCTCACCGTGCCTGCATTTATTTGATCAAAAATACAGTAAAACAGTAATATTGTAAAATATAAGTACAATACCTGTTTTCTGTTTTAATATATTTTAAATCATTCTGATATGCTGATTTGGTGCTCAAGAAACATTTTTATTATTAATGTTGAAAACAGTTGTGCTGCTTAATATTTTTGTGAAAATCATACATTTTCCCCCCTAGGATTCTTTGATGAATAAAAAGTTGAAAAGAACACAATTTATTTGGAATATAAATATTTTGTAATATTATAAATGTCTTTAACATCACTTGCAATCAATTTAATGCATCCATGCTGGATAAAATAATTAATTTCTGTAAAGAAAAATGTACTGACCCCAAATTTTTGAAAGGTTGTGTATACTTGGACTTGGTTGTGATGTAAACAAATGCACATACTCTCATTACAGTCCTGGCTAACTGACTTTAATCTGTATCAGCTCACTGTTAGTGTCCTCTCTCAGTCCATCGAGACTGCAGTGATGCAGATTAACAAAAGCATCCTTTCTGAGAACCAAATCATGTACCCAAGAGTTGTAACTCCTCATTATCACAGCTTAGTTACACTAAAGACCAAATCTGGACTCCCATCCTTTCTCAGCTTATCCAATCACGTGTGGCTCTGAGTGGGAACTGAGCTGCAGTCAGGTAGCATCGCACAATTACTTCATTTATCCAGGCCTTTGCTCTTTGTGACTAACATCAGGCTTTGTGCTCCTAACAACATCTTCTTTGGGGAGCTCCTGCATTCTTTCAGAGTCGAAATTTGGATGGGTCTTTTCCGGGACGACCTCACCTTCTCTCATTTGGGCATGACAGTAACATTGCGTCGGTGTTTAACTGTAACAATAATGAGGATAATTGCTGTCGATCCTCTCCAGTGATATTTCCTGGTCTGATATTGAGCTGTGGCTGAAAAGACTGGAAGCTCAGAGGAAGAGAGTTTGCTAGGTGAGCCGGCGTAGTGGAGGTGGAAATGCGTCACTGTCTAGGCCAAATCAGCACCTTGGTTTGTTTTGATTGCAATAAAGATAACGTGCCTCTGGGGCACGGTTGGATCAATACCAGATTTTGCCGTCATTATGATATCTCCGTATCCATAGTAAATACATACCTCCATACAAACAGACGATAGGTAGTCCATTAAATATGCATGCTAGATTTGCATATCAAATAAACAACTGGAATATTTACTAAACTATAAGTCAGGCCAACTCTATCTCATGACCAATTTGTTTGTATTTTACGAGTTGGATAGTTCGTATGAATTTATGTGAGGGGTAGGTTTAGGGGTAGTCATTTGTAGGAATTCCTACGAATTTTCCACCTCGTAAATACATATGATTTTTCACAAAATGTATGAATTGAGCCAGGTCATACGAATTTGTATGAATTAGCCATCTTGTAAAATATGTACAAATTGCTGTGAGATGGGGTTTTTTTTTCAGGCAGGGTCATGGGATGAACAATTATCCCTTAATAGCGTATAATATTTATTAAAAATATTTTTTCAAACATTTTGAGCATATTTTCAAATTGCATTTATCATAACTGAGCAAGAAAATATCAACCATTAACTTGCTTTACTGAAATGGAAACACTTGAATATGAATGACACAAATTTACCTTTCTTAATTTCATCTGTGACCTTTTTTCCTTATTTTTACATACTCTGAGATGGTCTTTGTATGGGTATTATTATTATTATTATTATAGTAGGGCTGTCAAATGATTAATTGCAATTAATCGCATTCAAAATATGTTAATATGTGTTAATATTAATCGCATCCAAAATAAAAGTTTATTTTTACACACACACACTTACATATACATGCATACATACACACAATAAATATACACGTATGCATGTATATGTAAGTGTGTGTGTGTAAAAATAAACTTTTATTTTGGATGCGATTAATCGTTTGACGGCCCTATAAGTTTTATTACAGCCACCTTTTAAATGTTTATATTTTTAACCTTGTTTTAAAACTAGCTTATGTGTAATTTAATATATACAACTCAGTTTTGAGTGTTGATTATTAAATAAATTTGATCAATTGGTTATTAAATATTTTGCATTTTCGGTTTGGGTTTACAGCTAAATAAAAACTGTAATTTCAGTTTCAGTGTTTCTGAATAGAATTAATTTCGGTGCATTTTTAATCGTTATAAAAATATATGATTAATTGTCAGAATCAACACAGTTTTCATTGTCAAATCATGCAATGCATTTTCACACCCTTTAATTGATAGGGTTTGAATATTGTTAAACTTTAACATTTACTTTTTTCAACTATGCACCACACAACCCTACATCTAAGAGCAGAGATAGAGAGAAAGAAATGTCATTTTGAAACCTGTTATGGTATGACCTTCAGAGTTTCATTTTTAGTCAAGAGGCTTTTCTCAGCTCAGTTTTGGCACTTTCGTCTCCTTTTTTTAGATTATCTGAGGGTACTGGGAAATCAAGTGATGATTTATGTTTGTGGCATGGCTGTTGGCAAGATAAGATGGTAAAAGTATGGTGCTTTTCTCAACACCCACTCCCTCAACCAACCACACTTTTGCTACAAAAAATACATTTAGTCAGTACACTATCTTTCCGTTTTCAGTATTTCATGGTTTCTCATCAAACTGAATTGTGGTCAAAGGGGAAATCTTTGTTCACTGGAATTGATTTATCTTTCCATTTGAGTCAAAGATAAAGCCGGTGACCATGACTGACATTAAGATAGACATAAATGGACTCTTATGGCCAAAATAGAGCTCTGCATAATGAAATTTGTAGAAGAAATCTTCAGGCCTCACAGGAATTCATAAAACACTGAGAAAACAGTTAGGTATCATTTTAAACACCCTTCACCAAAGAGTGTTTTGTGAATTACTGTTTGCATCTGTCTATTTAACACTTACTTAGGTTGACTGCTCCTCAAGTTGCCAAGCCAGGCACATGCTGTTAAGCCTCAATGCAAAGGTTCTGAAAATGTTTCCCTTTTCTGCACTTTCTCACTATTTAAAAAAAAAAAAAAATGGCAACACATTTTTGGAATTAAAAAATTGTTTTTTTTTTTTTTTTTTAATTAACCAATAATGTGGTAATTATAACCCACTCTTTCTTTTTGTTTCCAATAAGTTCAGAATTTCTGAACCTTTTTATATCAAGATTTTGGTTAAATAGTTTAAAAACAGTAAATAGTTGGTTTAATGTCAACTTTGTCTAACATTGTTCTACGGTAAATTGATTAAAAGAAAAAAACTTGATTGGCATCAAATATTATATTTGAATTATTTAAGTTAAGTTAAGTTAAGTTAAGTCGTCACGTATGGTGACCCATACTCGAAATGGTGCTCTGCATTTAACCCATCCAAGCGCACACACACAGCAGTGAGTAGTGAACACACACCCGGAGCAGTGGGCAGCCTTACTCCAGTGCCCGGGGAGCAACAAGGGCACCTTAGTCATGGTATCGAAGGTGGAGAGAGTGCTGTTCATTCACAATCCCCACCTTCAATTCCTGCCGGCGCGAGAATCGAACCAGCAACCTTCAGGTTACAAGCCCGACTCTCTAACCATTAGGCCACGGAAGTGTCTCATGAGATTAATTAATGAAATGATTAAATATTAATGAAAAAGATTCACTTAATCATAGTTTGAGTTCATATCAGTTCATAAAAGAAACATGATTTTAATTATAGTGCTAATTGATTGATAACTTTTAAGAAATTCAAAGATGTATAGAATGCATACTACTGTACAAACGTTTGGGGTATGATTGTTTTAAAGACAATCATAGAAATGTATAGTTTCATTCAATTGCATTGATTGAAAGTGACAGTAAAAACATTTAGAATGTTACAAAAGATTTATATTTCAAATAAATGCTGTTTTTCTGAACTTTCTATACATCAAAGAATCCTGAAAAAATGAAACATGGTTTCCACAAATATATTAAGCAGCTTCTTATCAATATTTCAACATTGATAATAATAATAAGAAATATTTCCTGAGCACCAAATCAGCATATTAGAATGAATTCTGAAGGATCATGTAATGACGGCCATCACGGGAATATATTACAATATATTCAAACATTTTAAATATATTCAAAGATATTCAAATTGTAATATTTCATGTTTTTATTGTGTTTGTTCAAAAACATAAAAAAAAAAAAAAAAATCATACTTGCCCAAACTTTAAATGGTAATGTATTTAATTCAGATATTTATATTTACATATTTAATGAAATATTTAATGTCTAATTAAACAACTAAGCTTGCTAAAAAGAAGCCTGGAGTGCAAGAATCCAGACATTACCCAGCCACTGCATTTACAAGAGACTCATGGCTGAAAACCAGGCCAGAAAGAACAGTGAACCTCCAATTACTTTCTGTATGATGTCACATTAATAATCAAGTCATTTCACACGCAAGTAATCATTAACTAGTGGCCAGTACTGTACTCTTATAAAGGCCTACCAAACAGCTCTTTGGAGAATCCATTAAGCATTCCAGCAATATGATGTCTATGTCCAGACGCACATCCACAAGGCTGCCAGAATCCACAGTTAATAAACGATTTAATAAAAGTGCTGTTATTAGGGTGCTGGACTTCCTCTCATAAGCAGCTGCCAGAATAATCACTTATTTACCCAATATCAGTATCAAATGCAGAAGTGACCCCGGCCCTGCTTCTGTTCGAGGCCTTCAGGCAGAAAATTGTGTCAACAGAACAAATTGGCGGTAACTCATAAAGCAGAGGTTTATGTGCAGCTCTTAGGTTACCGCGGAACGCTTCACGATTCTGTAACTTTCATTTTAATGTAATTATGCTTTTTTGTTTTTCAAAGATTTTTGCTTTTAATGAAGAGCAAAAGTCGCCGCTGAAACGCTTAGGTGTTGCCAAGATGTTTCTATGTGATTCTCATGGTCATCTGAGTGTAATTTTTGCATTGCTATGTGGTTTCTAGGGTTTCTGGGTGGTTGCTAGGGTATTATAAGTGCTTATTAGTCAAATGAGTTATATTTTAGTCTCTAGATATAATATTCAGTATCATTTTGAAATGTATTTATTTGTTATTACATAATTATATAAATATATGATGATGATGGTAATAAATAACAATAATAAAACATAATATAATAATAAATATAAAATATAAAAATATTTTTTACTATATTTATAATGTACAGTATGGACAATTTATGTTTATTTTGAGGTTTATTAAAGGTTTCAGAGTGTTATTCAATTATTAGTGTTTTTAAATAAGCATAACCGATGCGTTACCAGTGTCATTTTCATATTATACACTATAATAGTTTTTATTAATATTTTGAGTTGGATTTTATTTTTGTTATCAGTTTTAATTTTCATTTGTTTAATTATTAGTAATTTTGTTATTTGTTTTATAGGGCTGCAAAACAATTAATCGCGATCAATCAATTCAAAATCAGTTTGTTTACATACTATATGTGTGTGTACTTTGTATATTTATTATGTGTATATATAAATACACACACATACATGTTGACCTATATATTAAGGAAAAATATTTATATTTATATATAATATAGATGATATACACATACAGTGGTGTGAAAAAGTGTTGGCCCCCTTCCTAATTTTTAAATGTTTTGCATATTTGTCACACGTAAAAGAATCAGATCATCAAAAAATTTTAATATTACACAAAGATAATGCAAGTAAATACAAAATGCAGTTTTTAAATGATGATTTCATTTATTAAGGGAAAAAAGCTGTCCAAACCTACCTGGCCCTGTGTGAAAAAGTGCTTGCCCCCTTCTAATAAATCATGAAAGAACTGTGATTAACCACATTATTTTAGAAAGCTGAGTTAAATTTCACTAGCCAAACCCAGGCCTGATTACTGCCAGACCTGTTGAATCAAGAAATCACTTAAATAGAACCTGTCTGACAAAGTGAAGCATGTTTAAAGAGCAACACATCGATTTCGCGATCTTAAGAAATTCATAAACAGATGAGAAACAAAATAGTTGACATGTATCAGTCTGGAAAGGGTTATGAAGCCATTTCCAAGGCTTTGGGACTCCAGCAAACCACGGTCAGTAGCCATTATCCACAAATGGAGAAAACTTGGAACAGTGGTGAACCTTCCCAGGAGTGGCCGGCCTACCAAAATTACTCCAAGAGCGCAATGACGACTCATCCAGGAGGTCATAAAAGAGCCCAGAACAACATTTAAAGAACTGCAGGCCTCACTTGCCTCAATTAAGGTCAGTGTTCATGATTCAACAATAAGAAAGAGGCTGGGCAAAAACAGCATCCATGGGAGAGTTCCAAGGCAAAAGCCACTGCTGACCAAAAAAACACAAAGGCTCGTCTCACATTTGCCAAAGAATATCTTGATTATCCCCAAGACTTTTGGGCAAATATTCTGTGGACTGATACGACAAAAGTTGAACTTTTTGAAATGTGTGTGTCCCGTTACATCTGGCGTGAAACCAACACAGCATTTGATAAAAAGTACATCATACCAACAGTCAAACATTGTGGTGGTAGTGTGATGGTCTGGGGCTGCTTTGCAGCTTCAGAACCTGGATGACTTGCCATAATTGAAGGAACCATGAATTCTGCACTCTATCAGAAAATCCTGAAGGAGAATGTCCGGCCATCAGTTTGTGACCTCAAGCTCAAGCACACTTGGGTTATGTAGCAGGACAATGATTCCAAACACAGCAGCAAGTCCACCTCTGAATGTCTCAAGAAAAAAAAAATGAAGGTTTTGGAGTGGCCAAATCAAAGTCTGGACTTAAATCCAATTGAAATGCTGTGGCATGACCTTAAACAGTCCATTCATGCTCGAAAACCCTCCAATGTGGCTGAATTAAAACAATTCTGCAAAGAAGAGTGGGCCAGAATTCCTCCACAGCGATGTGAAAGACTCATTGCCAGTTATCGCGAACGCTTGATTGCAAAGGGTGGCACAACCAGTTATTAGGTTTAGGGGCCAAGCACTTTTTCACACAGGGCCATGTGGGTTTGGATTTTGTTTTCCCTTCATAATAAAAAACTTTGTTATCTTTGATTAATATTTAAATTTGTTTGATGATCTGAAACATTAAAGTGTGACAAACATGCAAAAAAATAAAAAATCAGGAAGGGGGCCAACACTTTTTCACACCAATGTACATACAAATACATATAATACATACACATATTTTTTTTTAAATATATACATATATGTGTGTGTATTTATATATACACAGTAAATATACACAGTGCACACACATATAGTATGTAAACATAAACTTTGATTTCGAATCGATTAATCGCGATTAATCGTTTTGCAGCCCAAGTGTTTTATGTTATTATTTTTTATATTAATATTACTATTATATTTTTATTTTTGTTAAATATTACTGTTCAGGTTTATTATTTATTATTTAATAATTAGTTTTTTTAATTCATTCAAGTTATTTTAAGTTTTAGTTTTTATTTGTTTCCAGTGCTTCAACTTCAACATATTTCAGTTATTACATATGTAATTTTTGTGAACTAATATGTTTTATTTAATTTAACTTGAGCTTTATTTCCATTTGAATGATAGCATCTTCTCAGCATGTTTGCAGTCATCTACAACCCAGCTGCAGAGCTGCTCCACGTAATGGATCTCCCAGGTCAAATGAGGTCTTTCTGTGTGAGTTGGAGTGGTGTCAGGCTAGCTCATTGTTCTGGAGGTCTCATGGTCAGCCCAGCTGTTGTGGTCCAGCCTCATACTTGCGGTTTGTTAGCATGAATCACTCCAAAACTCACATTCATATCAAACGGCTGGACCAGCAACTCCTTCGTAGATTCAGCGGTTCCTTTTCCGCTGTTATCTCGTTCCGTTCCGAGGGGCGTCAGAGAGAATGACTTCCTCTAAATGACGAGGTGTGGGGTGTTTGTTGGAAATGTGTGTTTTGGAGTACTCGGCCGCGGCCCTCCCTGTTGTTGCTCAAGCCATGTGCCTTCCTTCACACAGAGGAGGAGCTGCTATGAAAATGCTTTTTTTTTTTTTTTTGGATGGTGGCATTGTTTTGTTTGGGCGAGTCATTAATGCTTTTGTGGCTTGCAGTCAGAGGACAGCTGCTTGTCTTTGAGTCATAAAGCTTGTTTCTCTTCTGTGTTTGGCTCCAGGTGTTCGCTGCTTACAGAGCCACACAGGTGTGTCTCACATGGCGTCTTTTTCAGTGACTGTCCTTCTGTATGGTTTGATCTCTCATGGCAAACATCCAACCTGTACAGTAAAGCAAATATTGTGAAACTACTTCTAAGTAACTTTCATAAAATAAACATTGAACTATCATAAACTAAAAAACCAGTGAGCCATTGGCTCTTGAAATGGAACATGTTTTAATTATATTTGGATTTAACTTTTTATATAGTTTTTGTCATTTTTATTCATTTGTTTTATTTTATAATTTTTGTTTTATTTAAAATTTTTATTTGTTTTAAGTTTCATTTTGGGTTTTTTCTCCCAGTAATTTTCAATTTGTAAACTTGCATTTATGTCGGCACCGATAGCCTTGTGGCTGTTATGCTTTGGGCATCCCGAGTTCGAGTCCTGGCTTGTGGACCTATCCCATGCCTCTCTTCCTGTCAACCTATACTGTCCTATCTAAATAAAGGCATAAAATGCCAAAAGTAAATCTTTAAAAAAAACCTTTTTGCACTGCACTTAACCCTGGGTTATTGTTTTAATACGTTCAAATATGGTAACACCACTTAAATAATTTTCAAAAAATAATGATTATATTGCTATAAACTAAACACCAGAGAGCCAAAAACTTTTAAAATGAAAAAATAGGAATTTCTTTGTGAATTTTTATTTTTTGGGAATACCATATATCAAATCAAAACTTTATTTTGATTAAGGCATAACAAAAAATTGACTGACATTTGACTGAGGGAGTCAGTAACTCCTCTGAACTTAACTTCTAAACTGAGTGAGTTTGATTCAAACCACTAAATTATTTGTGAATATCGGTATTTTGCAAATCAGTATTTTGTAAATATTTTTGGCTGATCCATTAAAAACAAGTTTTTTTTTTTTTTTTTTTCCGAGTAAAGTTTTTTTTTGCGAATTAGGTTTTTATGAATATTTTTAACTGACTCTTTAAAGCAAAACTGTTCATAAGTGTCATTTCTTTGTGAATCAGGATTTTGTGAATCTTTTTGACTGACTCTCCAACATTAGAATCATCTATTTGCAGTATAATAATATGTTTGTTTATTTTATGTAAATTATATTATGTTTTAGGTTAGTTTAACAAATAGCATGTTAAAAAATTGCTCTTTTTTTTTCTTTTACTACACAGTTTTGCCTGTTGGACAATGACATTGTGAGGGGGGAAAAAAATCCCTAGACTTCCTAGAGATCCCTATGGCCTAGAAACTATCAAAGAACAACCTAGCAACCACTTAGCAAGATTCTGAAACCACTCAAAACACCTTAACATGTCCTAGCAACCACCACTGTTATTTAATTTTATACAAGTCGGATGTTCTTGGCATTACAATTGCAGGTAACATCTTCCAGTAAACTCCTTTTGAAAGTTGTAAATGTTGTGATCACAGCAGTTGCTACCGTCTTAATTAAAACAATCATCTACTAGCGTTTAAACTAATGCCGTTAATGAGGACAGAAGCAGCTGTGCCGGGCATAAGTCCAGCTTAAAACCGTAGTGCCAAAGTTGCTTCATTAGCAGTAAATGGACTGACACTAAGTGCTCCTAGTCCTATCTAAAGAGTTACATCAACCACCGCCTCTTTCCGCAAATGAGAAGGACCTGAAGTCCAATTAAATCTCAAGATGTGCAAATACAGTCTTATTAAGCCAGTGTGTCATTTTAAATCAGTCGTAAAGAATCGGGGAGGGTTGGAATTTGACTCGCCGCTGCATTTTTGAAGTGATAAAACAGGGGAAACCCACTGATTAACCAGCAGAGAGATTTGTAATCTCATGTTTGCAAGAGGAACCATAACACACACTCCAGAGGAATTTGGCTTTAGCTGACCTTTAATTAAAGTTATAAACGCTGAAGTTCTGTACTGTGTCATCCGAAAGGCAGATTTGGCTTTTAAGGGGCTTTTAAAGGGGTATCTGGCTTATTTTGCTGTTTTGGCTGCGTGCTGTATTGTTATGGACCATCAACCTCTGCTATAGCCCAATTAAAGCCGGACCACGAATATGTAGCCGTGATTTTATGCAGTTTTCTGATCCAATGTGGATTAGAGTCAGCACCACCTGCCGATTTAATACAATGCTTTTGTTATGAAAAGTCGTCTTTTGTATTACTTCAATACCAGCCCACTATTTGTTTCCTGTATTATGTTGTTCATACAGAAATTCTGATGAAAAAGCCCCATGGTGCCGCTGCCTGTGCTGTTGTATGTCAGTGGAAGGTGTTTTTAAAGACGTCACACATCTTCCTTTCTTCACAGGGGGTTTGGTTTGTTCCATGCCTGTTGCCTTTCCATATCCCCTCCTGGGACAAGTCTCATGTAGGAGGTCTTCACCCCCTGATGACAAACCTTTTGTGGTCCAGTGGGACACTACGTGGTATCATTTTGTCATTTTTTTTTTCTTTACTCACATCTGTGGAAAAAAAACTCTAGCAATGTGAATCGACGCATGGAGGGGTGAATGGGAGGAAGTATCCATGTTTTCGCTTGTCTCTTGGGGGGACGAGGTGTTGGAAGTAAATCTCTGCCACCAGGAGATGACCATGTTCCAGGGACTGTTAGATAAAATGCAACTGTCCTGTTGACCCATTTGATTGTGTTTTTATCCCCAGTAGGGGATGAAGAAGTTTTGAAGGAGGGTTGAGATTCACAAAGATGGTTGTTTGGCTGCCTGGACATTGACTAGTGTGACTGTATGTCAGTACCATATTGGTTAATGGCCCATTATTAGAGTTTTTCAAATTTATTGGTATTTTGATATAGGATATTTAATTGTTTGTGTTAATTTAAATTACTAACCTTCACTTAAAGTTAATCTTTAAAAACATCAATAATTTAATAACACTGTTGAACGTAATCTTTAGCAAATCTTAAAATAAATGCTTTTCATACTGTACATTGTAATACTGTGCAGTGTTATTGTTAACTAAAACTAATACTAAAACTATAAAAAATAAAAAAATAAAAAATTGATATTTCAAACATCTACAGTGTTTTATACAGGCAAGCACCACTTGCTTTTTCTTTGGAAAATGTCAAAATCAAGTCATTTTTATTTCAGTTTTAGCAGTTTACTGTTGGTCAATGCAGGGAAATTGGGCTAATATTAAAATGTAATTAATTACAAAATAAAGCAGTAAAAACAAAAATGAGTCATTTTAAAAGCTACAAGTGAATTTAGCAATCACAGCATCAAATAAATGCAAAGTTTTTGCCCGCACACACACAGATTCCTACTGAAATACTGGATTTCATCTGTGTGATTTCACAGACCAAAGGTAAATGTGACCTCTTTCCTAGAGGAGCACAATTTACTGTCCAGTAGTTTAATTCATGCATCTGACTGGAGAGAACCATTTGTGGGTTAGTCAGACAGTTTTATCATTCTGGAGAAGCTGTAACACCTGTTAGCATGTTTATATGCTTTTTCTTTAATCCTCACAGGATTTTCTGTCCTCTACGCTGAAAATTCACAAGTGATGTGTATCTATGTCAATGTAAAGGAGAACAAAACTGCAGTCGGGGCCTCCTGTTAGCAGTTAAAATGGCAAGAGATAGATTGAAGTCATCAGAGGCCCAGCATGTGTGGCTAGCTCTTACTTAAGGTTAGCAACACACTGATGATCAATCAATGATGAGAAAGAGAGATAGTCTGGCACATTGCCTGACTGTTAAAAAGCCTGTCCAGGTGACTGATCAGTAGTCAAGAGTCAAGACCCAGTCTATCCATTTCTTCTGTGTTTACACAAAGTCAGTGTATAGCAAGCCAGTTCACTTGGCGGCCATCTTGGAAACACCCTCAGGCAGTTATTTCCACTTAAAGGGTTAGTTCACCCAAAAATGAAAATTATTGCATGTTTTACTCACCCCCAAAGCATCCTTTCTTCTTTCAGACGAATCCAATCGGAGTTCTATTAAAAATTTCCCTTGCTTTGTGTCAACTCCGGTGCAGGGGAAGACAAGAATGTCTCTGATTAAGCGAGAGTCCTAAATATCAAACATATTTAATATTTACGATTTGAATTCGGCGACGCTCCGTCTCGATCGGGAGCAGATAAATAATCGTAATGACACCACACAATAGAGGATTTTTGGACAAAAAATCGTTTGCAACAAGCCGCGAATCAGGCCACACCCCCTGATCGTTCGGGGGTGCAAATCGTCCTTAAAATCAAATCGGGCTTAAAATCATGTCAACTTGTGGAAAATGGGCATCCGATGACCCCTTTAAATAATTTAACAACACATTCACATGTTTACAGTTCTCTAATATCGGTTAATAGTCACATTGACATGCAGGTAAACAAATTAATTATTTCTATTTTTAATGTTCAAGTGTTTCAATTTATTTATTTATTTTTAAATTGTTTTGATTTAGTTGATTATTAGATTTTTATCAAATCTAAAACCTAAATTGTTACTAGTACAGTTTTCATCATGTAATCGGTAATCAATAACGGACTACAATTTTCTGCATAGAGCGATATATACTATATAGCATCTCAATGGTTTGATTGCTTGTATAATTGCAAAACTATATTCTATATTATTATATCGTTATTATGTTACTATACTATATCTGTTAAATGCAACTATAAAAAATTAATATATAAGATATCGTAAACATTAACATCATGATTTTCTGTAAAGCTGCTTTGAAACAATATTTATTGTAAAAAGTGCTATACAAATAAATTTGACTTGATTGTGAAACACCCTTTACATCACATGCACTGTACGGATATCCTATTTATAGGGTATATACGTAAAAACCAAAGTATACTTGGCTTTCATTCACCCCATTCAGAAAGTTGATTAGCTCTTTTAACTAAAAGGCAGGAGTATTTTTCCATCCCTTTCCCCTGCTGTCAGATTTACTTCTTATCTCTTCTTATCTAAATCGCACACATGAAGACTGACAACTCACTGCCGTTGTTTTAGTTGCTATCATGCCTTGCCGCATAGTTTCTGGATACAATACATTGATGATATGCAGGTCCCAAATGCTTCATTCATCAAAACCATACCAGCTGACATTTTTCACAACTTCTAAAACTGTAGAGAAGATCGCCAATAAATCCTGGCCAATGGTGAAACATAATCCGACATCTGGGCCAAGGAGCTCCGCTCGAGATTTGGGCGTGAGCCTCCTCCCGAGGGAGTTGAGGTGGATTTGTGCTTGAATAACTACAGAAAAGGAGTCTTGTCTTGTTTTTGAAAGGATACATGAGCTTTTGTTACAAAATGTGTGTTTGGGATGATCCATGACTCGTCGTTGTGCGATGAAACTTGAGGGAGTAGTGTTGCGCGTCAATCAGCATCATTAGTCACGAATCAAATCCTCATTTGTTGACTATGTTCCAGATTAGAAAGAGTTTTTACATAATAACATCTATTGTTTCATGATGTGTAATTGCTTTCTTCCTTAAAAATGTGACAGGTGCGACTAGACCATATGAATCTTATATCACAACATGAGTACTTTTATTTCATGGCAATGATATATATCACAATATAGTTATTTTTGCTTTAAAGTCTTTGATATCAAAATTTTTGATATCGTAGAAATTTCATAATTCTTGTCACCAGTGTAAATATCACCAAAAAAACTAATACTAGCCTAAACTCAAATAAAAAAAAAAACTCAGGCTCACTGAAGACAAGTAAACTGTGATTAAATATGAATAAGAAATTAATTAAAACAATAAGACAAAAAAAACTACTGTAGAACAAATAAATAAGAAATGCTACATACAAATGTTTAAAAACACTGCATATTCTTCACTGTGTAAATTAAATATATATTTCTTCTTATTAAATTTACAAATGTTAGGTCAAGAGCAATGAGAGATTTTTCTCTCTTCTGTTGTTTGATTATGAATGACAGACAGCAGGAATATTAGACTGCTGTCACTTTAAGAACTGCCTGGATCCAATATACTGTTACACATGTGTTTTCTTTCTCAGCTGTTTGTTTTCACTTAAGACCTAAATTACTTTGTTTACGAGGAGACGGGCATTTTGACACATTCAAGTGTGTGTATTTAACTGTTCAAGGCCTATAAAGTGGTAAAAATAACTCCCGCGGTCTATGAGCGCCGTCTTCATGTGCGTGTGCTCAGAAACAGTCTCTCAGACAGCGCACACATATAGTGAAATGAGTTCTCTTTTGATGCTGATTGCATTTCAACGGCTTAAAATCATTTGTTTTTAAACCACAGTGCTTAAAACCGCGTTAGAAACAATAGTCCAAAATCTCAACCGGTTGACAAATTTCTACCGGTTAATCGTGCCCGTGATGTGGATTGGTTTTGATGTTCTCACATGAATGTGTGTCTCTTTCCTTTGAATTGACAATGTACAGAGCAGTTCTTTGGAATGGAAATCTAAATGATGGCATCTAATGTATTCTGTGACATAAAGGATTAATTAAGATGGCTTGCTGGGAAGTCACAAATCAGTCTATTAAAAACTTGGAAATGTCATCTAAATGCTGAGTTAGTATCGGGTTGCTGTGTCCTGATATATATATATATATAAGTCAAGTTCTTTGGAAAGTAATACTTTGATGACTCATTAAGTCTTAAAGTGATAGTTCATGCAAAAAAAAAAAAAAGTCATCATTTACTCACCGCCCTCATGGCATTTCAAACCTGTGGAACACAAAAGAGCTATCTTGAGAAACTTTTTCTTTTTAAATTAATATTATTGTTTTATATTTTTTTATTGTTATATATTATATATTTTATTGTCCAAACAATGAAAGTCAATGAGTCAAAAGTTTTGGACCCCACTGACAAAAACAGTTAATTCTTGTTTGTCTAATAAAACTGGGATTTTTTTTTTTTTTTTTGTGCGCTTGTATGACAATTTGGACAGTTTGTGTGTAATTATACATCATTATAGTACATTACATCAATTTGGATGAATAGTAAAATATTAAACAAAATAAAATATATTATTTCTATAACATTTTACTGTAAAATACCGGTCAAGAAAAAATGTTCATGGCTGTCTTGATTTTTTTGTGTTACACCAAAAAAAGACAGTCATACAATTTTGGAATGTCATTAGGGTGAGTAAATGATGACGGAATTGACATTTTTGTGTGAACAATCCCTTTTAAATGTCACAACAGTGTCTTTCTGATTGTGGCTCAATAGGCTTCAGTCAGTGCCTGCTGATCCATTTCACAAATTAGCTTTTCTGTTGAAACCACATCTTCAAAGTCTTTTTGGTAGACATTCGCTGTGAGTTATCAATTTATTGAGTCATTCCCCGTCTCTTTTCATCATCCCTTCACACGCATTCACACACATAAATAAAAGACAACGCTAATGTTTGCCTTCCAGTGGGCTTCTCTCCCTGTCCTCTCACTAGGTGTTCCCGCTTTGGCTTGTGTTCCTTTCTAATGCAGACCAGACAGGCCTGGCTGGTGTGTGTGCTGATAGATTATTGGGTCTAATGTGGCTCAGAGTGTGTCAGCAACGACTTTCCCACGTTGCACAAAGGGGCCTCCTACGAGCCGGGGCCGCAGCCACTCTCCCTGCACCTGTAACCAGAAAACCGACCGCCCCAACATCCTGGCCGGGTCCCATGTTGCACTTGGCATTTCCTCCAAGTGTCTGGGACCACGCTTGACATGCAAGGGCAGGCTCCGCCTCCCTCAGAGGGGCTGTGGTCAGCCGAGCGCAGAACCCCTTGGAATTCTGGGAGAGAAATGCTGAATCACTGTTGGAGCAGACAGGACACACGCAGGATGCTGGCGCAGAGATGTGGCTCTGAACACACATGTGCTGGAATGATTTTACAACCATTAAAAAACCATAGACAAAACCTCCCACTCAGTTAGAGCAATCAAGGAAGGAATTACCATAAAAAGCCGGGAGACACATTTATGATGCAGAGCTGAAACAACAACAACAACACAAGCACATGCTAAATTATCATAACTTAACACTCGTTTAAATACTGCTTTATTAATTTATTTTAATGTTATTTCTTAAAATGTAACTATTAGATGAAAAACAAAAATGTATCTAATTTAAATGAATTGCTTTTGGTATTGTCCTTAAATAAAATTTAGTATTTTGAGTTATTTAAAACAAAGAAAAGTTAGCTGATGAAGCAATATTTCTAATAAATATTGTTTAAGAATAAGATTTAAAAGTAAATTTTCTAATGACGGTTTGTTATTTTATTTTATTAAAATATAAATATTAGATGAAAAATGAAAATTTGAAATGTTGCCTTGCCAAATAACTGGAATTAAATAAATTGAAGTACTAAAATGACTAAAAATGAAATAAAAAATAAATTAAAGCTAAATAGAAATATAAAAAAAACAGAAACTAATAAAACTGACAAAAGCACGTAACAAAATTACTAAAATTGAAATAAAAAAGTGAACATATGCATAAATATAAAATCCAATTCAATATACTGTATTAATAAATACTATAATAAAGAAGTCACGCTGCCCCATGGTTTAATGCTTTTAATTGTCGTAATAATTATTATAAAGCACCCAGTAGACGCATTTATGGAACAGATCTGAAACATATTTAAAATTTAAAAGTAATATAAGTTTAATTATCATTTAACATCATTTGGACATAAATATTTTATTTTATTTTATTTTATTTTCCCTTGTTTAACATATGCTTTTATTTATTGGATTTTCAGAAGAGATCTGAAATATAAGGGTTGTGCTGAACTAATTATTGCAAGAATTAAATACAGATATATTTACTGTTTTAGAGGCCCACATTCTTGATTTATGTGGTTGTACTAGTTACTCAGTCATTGTGGAATTATTATGATATAATTTTATTGGGCAGGAATATAGTTCTGCATTTCATTATCAGGCATGTAACGCTATCTTTTCTTCTTTCCTGGTGGCTTTGGCATGGGCTTTGATTTCAACATCTCCCAGATGGCTTCAATTGGTATCAAATCTAATATCACGAGCCCTACAATGAAATGGAAGTTCTCTATTAGCTGAAACTAAATAACTGGAACATTTATGGAAAAGTATATATATATAGGTTAAATGACCCTTAGTTTAGTATAATTCAGTACATGGCACATGTCTGTTTCAGTTTTAAACAATCATGAAAGCTTTGAGCATGTGACTCTATCAGTTGCCAATGAAGCCGTATTCTGCCTGGAGGATTTCACCTCAAATTAGCCATGTATAACTTTTGACCTCCTTCAACATTTGTTTATTTATTTATTTATTTATTATTTTTTGTGGTACATTTTATGTTAAAGTCAGATGTTAACCGATTTTACATTTTTAATGGGATGTATGCAAAGTTTGGCTTTTTAAAAAAAAAATATATATTAAAGAATTTTATTCAGCAAGGATGTATTAAATTGATCAAAAGTTACAGTAATGGCATTCAGAATGCTACAAAACATTTCTAGTTTAAATAAATGCTGTTCTTGTGAAATTTCTGTTCATCAAAAAAATACAGAAAAAATTGATCATAGTGTCCAGAATTTTTTTTATTATAATAAGCATTTATAATAAGAAATATTATCAAATAACAAATATTTCTTAAGCACAAAATCAGCATATTATAATGATTTCTGAAGGATCATGTGACACTGAAGACGAGTAATGACTGCTGAATATACAGCTTTGTCATCACAGGAATAAATTACATTTTATAACATATTGAAATAGAAAAAAAAAAAAATCATGTTACTGATTACATAAATGCAACCTTGGTTGACATAACAGATTTCTTTCAGTGTACCTAGTGTATTTTTTCGAGTGATTTCTGATTGATAAAATCAAGTCATGCCCTACATTTTTCTCTTGAATATCCTGCTTCACTCGGAAATGCATCAAATTACGGAAGTAAAAGAATTTGCAAACAGTTGGCTTTAACAAAATGTATCATTTAGTTCCAGGATCTAATTCTAAGCATTTCTAAGAGTCCAACACATTTTGACCTTGTTCATGACTGCTGTTGATGTATTTTTAATTCCCCGATTGCTGATAAGAGCTAAAACCGTGAGAGCGTGATGATTTTGGAAAGCAGCAGCTACTTTTTAGCACAGTTCGGTCCCCAGACGCTGCAGAGGAGTGTGAATGGGTTCTCCTCGACGAGGGAAGGGGGAGAGCTGATGCTGGGTCAGTCGGTACCGTTCCTCATAAAGGCCTTAAAGTGCAAACAGACCCTTAAATCTGCCCACTGAACAGCGGCCTGACAGCCCTGCATGGGTGAGCCAAAGTTAAGATAAAGAAAGCGGGATATATGTGAAGCTGCTTTTGTTCCGAGCTCCTTCGCTTGGAGCCAATGGGAGTCATTATTTCACCAACTCATTGTTATGTCATTGACCCCATGGAAGAAGGGCCCTTTAATTTCACCATTTATTACTCTACCAATATTGTTCGGGTTCCGCCTCAGAAATAAATCTGTCTTTTCTCTAGTTGTTTTAAAGCTTTGTACACCACTCCCATCAGCCTTTGTGTCTTTAGACACTTACTTCATTGGAGCTCAGTGACAGCGGAGTGAAGGGGGTACATAATAATGTACGATATAGCTGCGTGCGCAGTAAGGTCTCGATACTTAACTAGCTGTCCAACAACAAACAACTAATCCATTAGTGAGGTTGACTCACTTAGCTATAGTTTACATTTGTTTAGTAGCGGCACTTTACTTGGAATGCTAACAGTTTAGATTAACGTTTTTTTAAAGCATTGTAGCTACAGTCTTTGACATTCAGATGACTGTTGCATCGCATCTTCTTCTTTTTTTTTTTTTTTTTTGAGTATTAAATATGTATTGGCTAGTATTGTGAATGCTCACTTTATTTTTTACATTTAGGTTGTCTTTGCTGTCATCAAATGCTCACCTTAAAGTTAAATCTTTAAAACACTAATTTAATAATACTGGTAAATATAATATTTAGCAAATCTCAGAATAATTATCTATTTTCCACACTTAATATTCATTTTTACACACTATACAAAGTTTAAAATGATCAGTTATCTCATTTAACTAATTACTTTTTTGGTATATTTATCCATATTCAGAATTTGAGACCACATTGAATGTAATTTTTTAAACCTGGAAATATACAGCTAGGATATATACTGTATATATTTTTTGTATTTTGAGTTATTTAAAAATAAGAAAAGTTAGCTGTTGAAGAAATAGTTCTATTAAAAATAGTTAAAATTTAAAATTACACTTTATAATGTAAATTTCTAATTTGTAACAGATTTTTATTTAAAGCATTTTTTAGTTAAACTTGAAATAAAACATACAAGCTAGAAGCATTTTCAGTAGTGGTTTAGTATTGTGGTGCCTAAATTCACTTTTTTATTTATAATAATTAATATTATAAATTTATGAAAAATGTAAAGATTATTTATAATATTTAAAAATAATTTAACTGTTTAGTGTTTTTTATTTATTTATTTTTTTTATTTAGACAAAATGTGTGGAATTTAATATTCATATAATTTTAATAACATTTTATATGTGCCATTTATTGGTTTTCAGCAATTACATGAATTATAATTATGATAATTATTATCTCATCTTATTATCTGGAATTGTAATGCTGTATTCCCGATAGTTAACTTGATAGTATGGATGGAAAAACCCAATCCTTATTTTGTTGCTTCCTTTCCATCACAAGTCATGTTTTTCCCATCATTCCTTTCAATTAGCAGTCGGCATGTTCAATTCAACTACTGGTTGCTTTTCTAGTGTCTATCATTTCCATTCCAGAGTTTGTGTTGTAATAAAACTGCCAGGTTTCGATAAGATAATCCTCTTATAAATCAAAGGGCTTTTTTCCCTTTTACCTGCCCTTTTCTCTTTCACTCAACCTTTCCTTCTCTGTCTCTTGGCCCTCTCCCAAACCTAGGTACCATTACCCAGTGCCTAAGGTATTTTATGTGCAGCTGACTGTGGGGAACAAGGAGTTTATCGGAGAGGGGCGGACTCGCCAAGCTGCCCGACACAATGCGGCCATGAAAGCCCTTCAGGCCCTGACGAACGAACCCATTCCAGAGAGACCACCTCAGGTAACCTTCACAACTGTCCCACCTAACAGAACACACTGTCATGCAATCAAATTATTTTCATCATTTCATAATACTTTTATTCAGCAAGGATGCATAAAAATGATCAAAAGTGACAGTAAAGACATTTATAATGTTACAAGAATTTCTGTTTCAAATAAATGCTGTTATTTTGAACCTGAAAAATCCTGAAAAAGTTTTCCACAAAAACATTAAGCAGCACAACTGTTTTCGACATTCATAATAATTAATAAAAAATATTTCTTAAACATTGCATATTAGAGTAGTTTATTAAGATTTGCCATTACAGGAATAAATAACAGTTTATCTAATAATTATTTTAAATTGTAATAATATTTCACAATATAGAGCATAAGAGACTTTCAAAAACATTAAAAACATTAAAAAATCTTAATGATCCCAAACTTTTGAATAGCACTGTACATATAATATATTTAAAAAATAAAATCTGCAAGATCCTTCATATTGTTTTTTTTGTTTGTTTTTGGTATATTTTTCCATATACATAGTCTGACACCATATTGAAAGTCCTTGTATTAATACCTTGAAATAAACTATTCAAAATCTTAAAACTTTATTTTTTAAAAAAGGCAGCTGAAGAAGAAATATTTATAAAAAAAAAAAAAAATGCAATTTAAGTATATTTACATAATCTGTCTAATACACAAATTCTAATTTGTAATGGATTTTATTATTAAAATTATATAAAAATAATGCATTTTCACTAATGGTCTCTGACATTTTATGTGTCAGTTTCCTGTTTTTCATTTTATGAACTTGAAAGTCTATCATATTCTGCATATTCATAACCTGTTGTCAGGTAAAAGTGATATTCAGGCAAACGATCCAAGTCACGATATTTAAGAAGACACAACTGTCCTGTTTCCTCATCATCTGTCAATGTTCACAACATCTCCTCACATCTTTAGTTTCTGTCAGAGCTGTGTTTGCACGTAGCCTCAGGCCATCCTTCAAAATACTAATTTCTCCCACCGGAAATCATATTACATTGTGCCCCAAATGCCTGGCATCGACCAAGGTTATTTAAGCCACAGTGGCGCCTCTCCTGTTTAGTCTTGTCCCCCTTCTGTCTCCATAATGAGGGCTTTGTCAGACGCTTCTTCCGTGTATTGCTTTACAAATTGATACACACCATACCTGTGCACACCTCAGGGCAAAAGTGTTCGTCTGCATGTCTCCCCACTCCTGTACCATATCTCAAACCTCGAGGATGAGTATCATGCTCACACAAACAAACACACACACACACAATGGGTTTCATTCACACGTATTTGTGTGGACATCTTTACTAGCTTTATTTTTCAAACCACTAACTACGTGTACTTGATCCTTCATTTAGAAGTATATAAATTTAATGACATCAGAATGAGAATACGAGCAAATTTATGTGCGTTGTACTGTCGACTGATAGTAGAATCATATGTTTGGGGGCAAGGGAAAAATACCTTACCAAGAGTCAAGTAGTCAGACATTCAACAGTCATAAATACTGACGTTAAAGGGATAGGTCACCAAAAATTTTAATTCTGTCATTAATTACTCACCCTCATGTTGTTCCAAACCCGTAAGACCTTTGGAACACAAATTAAGGCAATTTTGATGGAATCCTAGAGCTCTCTGTCTCTCCCATAGACAGCAAGGATCCTTATACGATCAAGGTCCAGAAACGTAGCAAGGACATCAGTAAAATAATCTATGTGACATCAGGGGTTCAACCGTAATTTTACGAAACTACGAGAACTTTTGGGTGAACTAACCCTTTAGCACACAGGGAAAATGTGTAGCGGACGCCTCACGGATACAAACGGGATAAATAATGTTTTATTTTTTGATTAAAGTATAGTTAACATTAGCCGGCTGCATATCATGTTGTTTATTACTTATCAGAGCAGATGAAACCGGAAGATTTGCACTAAATAATATCAAATATCCACACAAGATGAAATCAACAGATGCAAGGGCTATTCGAAGAAGCCTGTGTGCATTAATGTTTAATCTAACTGTATAGAAATTTTCACGGAGGATATCCTGCTAATTTTTCTGACTTTGAAGCCTAGCCTACTGCCACATAAAACTACATGCAATCGCATAAATATGAGCTGCCGTGAAAACTGCTCAAACACAGCTAGTTTTATCCAGGCCCGGTTCCAGAATTAAATACTGAGGGTACTTTAGAAAGTGTGCTCTAGCCTCAATTCACATATATTTTTACGTATATTTTTGTCCCGTCCATTGCTCTTTCGAGTGTGAATCCCGCATAAATGCATGTACACACCTGTTGCGACCTGGATATAAATAAGGTCACTTGAGTCGTTATTATTGAATGCGAGCGAGTGTTTGTGGCTCAGCTGATTTTTATTGTCATGTGCACCATGTTTTCCTTCCACTCAACACGCTCATAAACTCACAAAGCCAATTGTTTACCATGTGCTAACAGGCAAACGAGCGCATGCCAGAGTTGTCGAGGGAATAAACAAGATCGCGGTATGTACAGTAAGCACAGCTCTGAATGGTTAGTAAACAGACCTCGGGAAGCTCCTCTGTTATCGTTCAAGACTGTATAACAGGTTCCGTTCACTGGATGTAATGGGAACGGTGCTCAGTGACCGCACACTGTAAGCAGGAAATCTCTCAGATGAAGACGTGCTGACAGAAAGGCGGATTTGAGGGGTTTTCAAAGAGTAGCGGATGATTAATCCATCAGAATGTTGATTTTTAATTTACTCTATTTAGCAGATGAGCCCAAAGGATGTTTGTCAGACATTTGTTTTATATCAGACACAAATGGCTTCTTATTTTAGATTCTAAAAAACCTGAGGCTCAGCTTGATAGATTCAGATGTTGATACATAAAACACGTGTGTATTCAAAATAAACAAATCTCTGTGTTAAATCAAAATAATTGTAGTTTTTTGGGAGCGTTTTCCCGTTTTGTCTGTTTTGCAAGTTTAGCAAAGACAACTTTTTGTAGTAACAGTTTTAGTGAATGACTTTTATGAGGACCATTTAGCTGTCGGAGGTTCTCCATAAGTAATATTTTTAATATTTCTACATCTGTGGTCCAGATTTATTATATGTTATTTATTATACATTATAAGCTGATAACAACAATATCAACAACAATAATATAATAATATAAAAGTGCTATTAGTTGTTATTTATTTATATATATATATATATATATATATATATATATATTTAATTTTTTATTTTTCATGTTAGCCTAAAACTATACAACTCTTTGCAGTTATATAGCTTCATTTTTTATTATTAATTAATTTATATTATTTTTAAACTTTTGACAACTGAAACTAATATTGTAATATATTTTCACTATTATATATACGATCCCAATACATATCCCAATAATACAAATTAAATATAATCATATGATTTTGAAAAAAAAATATTAGTTGTGTTTTTTTTTATTTACTTATTTGTTCATACATACATGCATACATTTGTATTGTGCTATTATCCTGACACTATGTATAAATCATGGGACAACAGCTGTTTTCCAGGTTCAAACAATACCAGAAAATGTTGAAAGGAAAAGAAAGAAAAATCATGGCAAAAATAAAAGTCATGGAAATTTCTGTAGCCAATATACACTTTTGTACTTCCGGTTAGAAAAGTATTACTTCATTTGGTTACACTTTATTTCAGTAGTCCACTTTAGACATTCTACTGACTATAAGTAACTTTGTAACTACATGTCAACTACATGTCAACTAATTCTCATTAATTTGCAACTACATGTCTACTAACTCTCAGTAGGGTAGGTTTAGGGTTAGTAGAATAAGTTGACATATACTTGCAAAGTTTCTCATGGTCAGTATGTTGTATGTTATGGACCCATCAAAATAAAGTGTTAGTATATATTAAGCAGACAGTCTACTAATACTCTAATGACTGCTAGTTGACATGTAGTTGCAAAGTTACTTACTGTTAGTAGAATGTCTAAAGTGGACTTGAGGTACTTGAGGTATTTGAGGTACGTCTGGATGTATTTTCAGTCTGAGGAAGAGCAGAAAGCTTGAAATGCTCCTCAAAATCTGGTTAATTTGAACTTTTTCTTCTTTTGTGCCTTTTAAACTCCAAAACTGAGTTAGTTTGCTGATATTTTAGCCAAATCTCTGTGCTTTTTGATCATTACAACACATGACAATATCAAATTTAGCTTGTGACCTGTCAGTTCAGTTTAAGAAGGGCACACAAACAAGCCTTCACAGTCTGTCACACAAAGTCTCACACTCTCCAGATCACCTGACGGCTCTCCATCCCAGACATTATTAACAGGCGTTTGAAGGAAATGCACAATGACATCATGCCGTGTGATCGCTATAAGGACGATACTGAGAACGCAGTATTGAATGTCTGCAAAAAAACACAACTTGATCGAGCGCTCTTAGATCACACACTCCTGTTCATGTGTTGCATGAGAACACACTCTTCATTCTGAAAAGAAATGTCAGTAGTGTAATGGAGGTGACCAAGATAATATGCTGCAGGGATCATATTAAAAGTCACCCTTTGGAACTTGTGTGAGAGTTCTATTGCAGCTCCTTTTATAGTTGATAAGATATGAATCGGAACTAAGGGAACTGCTCTTGGATCAGTTTGAAAGCTTTTTCTTCTTACAAAACCAAGCCACTTTCTTCAGAATCTCAACTGTTCAACAAAACCAGAAGCATCTCTTTTCAGTGGAGGTACATGAGAAACTGCAGTCATGCATTGAAGCAGACCCACCATCAGCTTTGAGATCATACAGCTCTTAAAGGGATAGTTCATCCAAAAATGACAATTCTGTCATTAATTACTGACCCTTGTGTCGTTCCAAACCCGTAAGACCTTCGTTCATCTTCAGAACACACATTAAGATATTTCTGATGAAATCCGAGAGCTTTCTGACCCTGCATAGACCCTGCATTATGCATTGAGATACCAATATGCTGGATAAAATGTAACAGCTTTTTTGTAATAGGCCTGTTTTGTGTTTAACTCTTTCAGTGTTCAGAGGAGAAGAAAGAAACGGAGGAGAACAGCGATGCCAGCAAATCTGAGATCAGCCTGGTCTACGAGATCGCCCTTAAAAGGAACCTGCCTGTTAACTTTGAGGTAAACCAGTGTTAATTTTGTCAACGAAGATGACGACGAAAATATTCGTTAACGAACCTTTTTCCTGTGACTAAGATGAGACGTTGATGAGCTAAAACTAATATCTGATGATAAAAACTATGACGAAATTTATGCCGCGTCTTCGTTAACAAGACGAGAAGGGACTAGAATGTTATTTGAGGACTACCGGACATTCAAAATACATCCTATACACTGGGGAAAAAAAAAGTTGAGCCAACTTAAAATTTTAAGCCAACCAGCTTTAGCAGATTTTTGAGTTTGCTCAACTTATTTTTGTGAGAGATTCTCAAATTTTTTTTGTATGAATTTAAAACGACAAGTTGAGCAAACTCAAAAATCTGCTGAAGCTGGTTGCCTTAAAATTTTAAGTTGGCTCAACTTTACAGTGTAGGCTAAGTTAACTGTCTTGTCTTTCAAAATGTACGTTCCTGTTATTGGATTGCAATCAGATGAGGGGCGTTCGTATATCTAGTCTCAGTATGGCAGCCGCAGTGGACGGATAGGCTACCAAAACGCGAACTAGCGATCTGAAACAATGGCCTCAGCACCTGAAGGGTTAGGGATAGGGTGACCAGACGTCCCGTTTTTCCAGGGAGTCACAATTTGTTGTCGATTAAGAATTGCGCTGATAGAACTGCTCTCTCACGTGCACGCTCCACTTTTTCAGTTCTCATACAGCGTGCAATCAGTTCTCAGTGCTCAAATACACACACACTGTAAAAAAAAAAAAAAAAAGTTGAGCCAACTTAAAGGCAATCAGCGTCAGCAGATTTTTGAGTTTTCACAACTTGTCGTTTTAAGTTTATACAACAAAAATTTGAGAATCTCCCACTAAAATAAGTTGAACAAACTCAAAAATCTGCTGAAGTTGGTTGCCTTCAAATTTTAAGTTGGCTCAACTTTTTTTTTTTTTTTTACAGTGCACAGCAGTCCAAATGTCTATCATGTGTAGAGTATCTCACGTAAATACAGTCGGTTATGGCTTAAGTGAACGTATACAGGTGGGTGAAAACTGAATGTGTGTTTACATCCATCCGTCTTAAATGGACAGCATTCCTAATTAAATACCTATCTGTGTCATTAATGTTAACCAACAAAAGATGTTAAATAAATGAATACTTAAGTAAACCTACTGTATCTGAAAAATGAGTTTAATTTGCATCTCTACCAAAAAATGAAAATTTATTCCAGTTTTTCCTAAATTCAATCCTTGATTCAAATTTCTCATACGCTTAATTGATTTGGTATAAAGAGAGAAGAATTAATGACTATTTTTGTTTGAAGACTACATATAAAATAGCTACCAAAATAAATGTTGATAACTGCGGTTTGACTAAAAGTAATGACTAAAAGTTGACAAAAATGCTATGACTTTTCGTCGACTAAAACTATGAAAGACTCAAATGACTAAAATGTGACTAAGTCTATTAAGCATTTTTGTCTCAAGATAAAGGCTAAGACTAAATAAAAAATGCCTGCCAAAATTAACACTGAGGTAAACTAAGCTACTTCAATTGAGAATATAAAGGAATGTAACACTAATAATGTTAGTTCAACAATAATTTTATTCCCAGTTCTAGTGACCCCATCCAGCTTATGAAACGTTTTCTTTGTACTCCAATACAGTTATATGCTTTTGACACTTTCACCTTTTTTCTCAGCTCGACAGCACAATATAACCCTAAAGTGTCATATGTTATTGTTAGTTCAAAACCAATTAGGCTGAATGTAACCGTTCCAAATCGTAACTGACATCTAAGAAAGCTTTCTTATTGCATAATATATGCAGGAACTTCAAACGTATAGCATTCCTGATTTTAAGCACACAGTAGTTTAGGTTTGCAATGAATTCTAGTAGATCTTGATGTTAGCATGTTGCTAAGCAAAATGCTATACTATAAGCATTAAAATACAATGCACACACAAATAATAGTCATTTTTTATACAGCAATTTGCATCTATACTGTTTGATAATAAATAAAATATTTATCTGGGCTCGTTCTCCATCTTGAATTAATTTTTTTTTGGACTGAAACTTATCACAGTGCATTCTGGGATTACCTTTTCAGTGTATTATGTATGTGTTGCTGCCGTAGACATCCAAAATAAAGCTTTTGGAGCAGACATTGTGTTGGGAGCATGCCTGTGATGCCTTAAAATACTGTCTAGATAGTTGTTTCAATGGGTTTTGGAACAGAGCAAGAGTCTCTATTTAAGTGTAATGTTTTTCCCCCTAACGTTCAAGTGTTCATTCTAATTTAATCAACATCCAGTAGAATATATTTAGATATCCGTTCATTCGATAAATTGAAAATTACTAGCTTCAAATAAAGAGGATAAAGTGGGAAAGTGATTATATTAAACGCCTGTTCTTGGTCAAGCTCTGTCAGCATCTGTTAAATCTGGTAATTGTAATTGCTTTAAAGCGTTTATTGTGCGGAGGAGGGTGATTTGGACACCTTTCAAAATCAGCACTTCATTAAAGAGCTGCATCAGCGACGCTTCAAATCAACACAAACCTCAACGTTCTACATAAACACCAGAGGAAGTCTGAGGGTCTCTGTAGCCTGACTACTACTGCATCCGTGTTTATCTTAAATGATTTTCCACGGCTGTCTCCAACTTCACAATCTGCAATCATCTACTTGGCTTTGGTCAACCAGAATCTTCCTGACGTGTGTTCTCCACTTGCATGCAATCTGTTACGTCTGGGGACCCCAATCTAACTGCATTTGGACACACTGTAGCTCTTTCTTTCTTTAAAGTTTTGACTGTAAGTCATCTGTGAGAGCCTGGACTCGTTTCAACCTTGTTAGATCTTTTCAGGAATTTTCTCCCCAGCTATTTGTAGGGATGGAAACATTTGTTCCTGATTCAATTAGCACACAAACATGGAATATTACGGAAATAGTTACACTCTGAGAAAGAAACCATGAAACCATTTCTTGCTCAAAGATGTGGGACTTAAATGAAATCTTTTAAATAACTGAAAAAATGAACATTTTGTCATTATTTACTCACCCTAATGTCATTTCAAACTTGTTCGACTTTCTTTCTGTGGAATAACAATAAAAATTTTTTTTTAAATTATCAGTATCCTTTTGTCCATACAGTAAAAGTCCATGAGGACCAGTGTTGTTTTAGACCCTACTGGCTTTCTTTATGTAGAAACAAGATTTTTCCTATGCTTGTAAAGGGGTTGCATGATGTGGCCCAAAATTGTGTGATTGTACGCAAGTGTCTTGTATGTAAGTATCAATATCAATATGACTATAATACGGGTGTAACAGTTCAAACCACACCGTTCTCCACCCAAGGTTCGGAACGCACTTGCACCGCGGTTCAGCTTAAATCTAACAAGGCATCTGTAATATGGTTTGTTAAAAATAACACGTAAAACAGACAGAGTTTGTTTCGGTTTATGGATACGCATTCTGGCTTCCCAATACATAACAAAAACAGCAATGGAAAAAAAAAGTGGACAAACTTTGTGAACTTTGTTCAGCACGAGTGCCGTATGCTCAAATATGACCAGTCATTTATGCCTTCATCCTACGGGTGTTGATATTGCGCATGCGCAGGTGAGACCTGAACAGCACGTTGCTATCTGTGTTTAAACTAAACTTATTTAAGCCTTGCGAGTTTAAACATTCAAGAGCCAGAAGACGGGAATGAGAAATTGCACGCAGTGAGAAGATTTGTGTTTGCGCTTATAGTAAACCCGCGTCTCAGAACTTAAGCAAATATTGAGTTCTCTTTCAAGTCTTGTGCTTGAATAGACAAAAATTATGTGAACATGCCCGTCTTGGTGAGTATCCTAGCAGAACCTACAGGTGCTGGTCATATAATTAGAATATCATCAAAAAGTTGATTTATTTCACTAATTCCATACAAAAAGTGAAACTTGTATATTATATTCATTCATTACACACAGACTGATATATTTCAAATGTTTATTTCTTTTAATTTTGATGATTAGAGCTTACAGCTCATGAAAGTCAAAAATCAGTATCTCAAAATATTAGAATATTACTTAAGACCAATACAAAGAAAGGATTTTTAGAAATCTTGGCCAACTGAAAATTATGAAAATGAAAAGTATGAGCATGTACAGCACTCAATACTTAGTTGGGGCTCCTTTTGCCTGAATTACTGCAGCAATGCGGCGTGGCATGGAGTCGATCAGTCTGTGGCACTGCTCAGGTGTTATGAGAGCCCAGGTTGCTCTGATAGTGGCCTTCAGCTCATCTGCATTGTTGGGTCTGGTGTCTCTCATCTTCCTCTTGACAATACCCCATAGATTCTCTATGGGGTTCAGGTCAAGCGAGTTTGCTGGCCAATCAAGCACAGTAACACTATGGTCATTGAACCAGCTTTTGGTACCTTTGGCAGTGTGGGCAGGTGCCAAGTCCTGCTGGAAAATGAAATCAGCATCTCCATAAAGCTTGTCAACAGAAGGAAGCATGAAGTGCTCTAAAATTTCCTGGTATATGGCTGCGTTGACTGTGGACATCAGAAAACACAGTGGACCAACACCAGCAGATGACATGGCAGCCCAAATCATCACTGACTGTGGAAACTTCACACTGGACTTCAAGCAACATGGATTCTGTGCCTCTCCACTCTTCCTTCAGACTCTGGGACCTTGATTTCCAAATGAAATGTAAAATTTACTTTCATCTGAAAAGAGGACTTTGGACCACTGAGCAACAGTCCAGTTCTTTTCTCCACAGCCCAGGTAAGATGCTTCTGACGCTGTCTCTGGTTCAGAAGTGGCTTGGTAGCCCTTTTCCTGAAGACGTCTGAGCGTGGTGACTCTTGATGCACTGACTCCAGCTTCAGTTCTCTCTCTTGTGAAGGGATGGTCATTTATTCAAACTCAAATGTAAATATTCTAATATTTTGAGATACTGATTTTTGACTTTCATGAGCTGTAAGCTCTAATCATCAAAATTAAAAGAAATAAACATTTGAAATATATCAGTCTGTGTGTAATGAATGAATATAATATACAAGTTTCACTTTTGAATGGAATTAGTGAAATAAATCAACTTTTGATGATATTCTAATTATATGACCAGCACCTGTATAAGTGTACTGGATCCGTGCATTGTCTTAAAGTGACAGCACCTTTTAATGTTAATCAAAAACAAAAGACAAGGAAATCACTATCTCAAAATATTAGAATATTACTTAAGACCAATACAAAGAAAGGATTTTTAGAAATCTTGGCCAACTGAAAATTATGAAAATGAAAAGTATGAGCATGTACAGCACTCAATACTTAGTTGGGGCTCCTTTGCCTGAATTACTGCAGCAATGCGGCGTGGCATGGAGTCGATCAGTCTGTGGCACTGCTCAGGTGTTATGAGAGCCCAGGTTGCTCTGATAGTGGCCTTCAGCTCATCTGCATTGTTGGGTCTGGTGTCTCTCATCTTCCTCTTGACAATACCCCATAGATTCTCTATGGGGTTCAGGTCAAGCGAGTTTGCTGGCCAATCAAGCACAGTAACACTATGGTCATTGAACCAGCTTTTGGTACCTTTGGCAGTGTGGGCAGGTGCCAAGTCCTGCTGGAAAATGAAATCAGCATCTCCATAAAGCTTGTCAACAGAAGGAAGCATGAAGTGCTCTAAAATTTCCTGGTATATGGCTGCGTTGACTGTGGACATCAGAAAACACAGTGGACCAACACCAGCAGATGACATGGCAGCCCAAATCATCACTGACTGTGGAAACTTCACACTGGACTTCAAGCAACATGGATTCTGTGCCTCTCCACTCTTCCTTCAGACTCTGGGACCTTGATTTCCAAATGAAATGTAAAATTTACTTTCATCTGAAAAGAGGACTTTGGACCACTGAGCAACAGTCCAGTTCTTTTTCTCCACAGCCCAGGTAAGATGCTTCTGACGCTGTCTCTGGTTCAGAAGTGGCTTGGTAGCCCTTTTCCTGAAGACGTCTGAGCGTGGTGACTCTTGATGCACTGACTCCAGCTTCAGTTCTCTCTCTTGTGAAGGGATGGTCATTTATTCAAACTCAAATGTAAATATTCTAATATTTTGAGATACTGATTTTTGACTTTCATGAGCTGTAAGCTCTAATCATCAAAATTAAAAGAAATAAACATTTGAAATATATCAGTCTGTGTGTAATGAATGAATATAATATACAAGTTTCACTTTTTGAATGGAATTAGTGAAATAAATCAACTTTTTGATGATATTCTAATTATATGACCAGCACCTGTATAAGTGTACTGGATCCGTGCATTGTCTTAAAGTGACAGCACCTTTTTAATGTTAATCAAAAAACAAAAGACAAGGAAATCACTAACTTCTCTTGATTAAATAGTTTTTGTGACCTTAATAAGGAGTCATCTTTAATTTATACAGTCAAATATGCAATGTTATTTTACATTTGATTACTTTATTCAATTTCTGTACCTAAAAACTAATGTTAGACCTACCTAAAAAACCTGAAAAGCATTATTTGTTTTATTTGTATCTTTGCTCTTTTGTATTTATTTGTGCTGTTGCTTGTAATTAGATTATTTGTTCTTATTTTCTTTATTTTTATGTGACAGCATGGTCCTTTTTCCCTAAACAGAGTACATACCGAGCTGTTCCGAAACGTGACTCTAAAACCATGATACAAACCGAACCGTGAGTAATTTTAACCGTTACACCCCTAGACTATAATAATAATAATCATTATCGTCATCATCATCATTATTTATCATAATGATTATTATTACTGAATAAAAATTAAATAAAAAATATTACTGTTTCATTTTAATGTGTAAAAAAAAGTTTGTGTGAAGCAGCATTTACTGTAAACTGAGCTGAGACACTGAAAACACTAGATCATAAGCAGCTTGCGTGTAAATAAACACAGTGCCGTGCTTTGCTCTGAAACATGCAGTGCCTATGTTTATTAATTAATAATT
Organism: Onychostoma macrolepis; assembly: GCF_012432095.1. Lineage (NCBI taxonomy): Eukaryota > Metazoa > Chordata > Actinopteri > Cypriniformes > Cyprinidae > Onychostoma > Onychostoma macrolepis. The sequence goes on along the minus strand of NC_081178.1, from coordinate 16,025,814 downwards.
AAATTGCTGTCTTTGTGGTTCTGTAATCACAGTAGGATATATCACAATTTCAGTTTTATTTTGATTAATTGTGCTGCTCTAAAAGGAACATTTGAAACTTTCTTGAAAATATCTTCTTTTGTGTTCCACTGAAGAAACAATATCAGGTTTGGAATGACATTAGGGTGAGTAAATGATGACAGAAGCTTTATTTTTGGGTGAACTATGCCTTTAGGTCAACCAGAACAGTGTCTCACCTGTCCCCTTATGAAATCAAGGACCACTCTCACCTTCTTGTTGGTGTCAAACGATATCAAACAGATGCCAACTTCAAAGAACACATACATTAATCACAGTTTCTTGTCGTGGATGACGCCTTACAGAGGTACAAGAGTGGAAACTCGTGCCAAGAACCACCCATCTTGTACATAAGTACCTTCCCTCAGGGAATACACATCAACAATCCATACAAAAGAGCTTTTCTTCATTATATCAGTCCTTGCCATTGTCCCACCCTGGCCTGGTATCCAGCCTTTTCACCAAGCTGAGGACACGGCGGTCTCACTAATACTATATCTCCCCTCTCATCCATGGAGGGGATGAAGAATGATCAACCTCATGTTACAGCGATTCCTTCCTACAACTTGATCTCCGTTGCCAGCCATGCGAGACAGAGAGCAGACAGAGGAACTGGCCACCGTCAGACACAAGAATCAAACACTTGCTGAAACCCCATCACTGCCTGAGGATGCCATATCATCTGTTGCAGACAACACAACCTCGTCTGCCGCCACGAAGAGAGTCGGGCCCCGGTGCCAAGACCTCCTCACAGTCCTCGTTCACCCGATGAGGCTCATTCACCGGCTGGAACTGCCGCCCACCTACCTCAGTGTTTTACAGCTGCCATGGAAACTGTGTCAGGTGGCCAGCTCGAGAGTTACCAGGCCCGTTTTGACTTGTTGGTGGTGTAGTTGATGAAGTTACCACAGCTCATCTTCACCGGCAACTCATATTCGTTAAAACTAGCGCAAAATAAGATATAAAGGGATAGTTCACCCAAAATGTAAATTCTGTACTCTTTACTCACCCTTGTGTTATTTGAAACCTGTTTGACTTCCTTTCTTCTGTACAAAGAAGATACTTTGAAGAATGTTTCAACAATTTTTGTCCATATAATGAAGTCAATGGGGTCCAAAATGTTTGACCCCATTGACTTTCATTTTCAAAATATCTTTTGTGTGTGTGTGTGTGTGTGTGTGTGTGTGTCTCTCACTGAACACAATAAGTCATACAGGTTTGGAATGATATGAGGGTGAGTAAATGATGACAGAAGCTTTATTTTTGGGTGAACTATGCCTTTAGGTCAACCAGAACAGTGTCTCACCTGTCCCCTTATGAAATCAAGGACCACTCTCACCTTCTTGTTGGTGTCAAACGATATCAAACAGATGCCAACTTCAAAGAACACATACATTAATCACAGTTTCTTGTCGTGGATGACGCCTTACAGAGGTACAAGAGTGGAAACTCGTGCCAAGAACCACCCATCTTGTACATAAGTACCTTCCCTCAGGGAATACACATCAACAATCCATACAAAAGAGCTTTTCTTCATTATATCAGTCCTTGCCATTGTCCCACCCTGGCCTGGTATCCAGCCTTTTCACCAAGCTGAGGACACGGCGGTCTCACTAATACTATATCTCCTCTCATCCATGGAGGGATGAAGAATGATCAACCTCATGTTACAGCGATTCCTTCCTACAACTTGATCTCCGTTGCCAGCCATGCGAGACAGAGAGCAGACAGAGGAACTGGCCACCGTCAGACACAAGAATCAAACACTTGCTGAAACCCCATCACTGCCTGAGGATGCCATATCATCTGTTGCAGACAACACAACCTCGTCTGCCGCCACGAAGAGAGTCGGGCCCCGGTGCCAAGACCTCCTCACAGTCCTCGTTCACCCGATGAGGCTCATTCACCGGCTGGAACTGCCGCCCACCTACCTCAGTGTTTTACAGCTGCCATGGAAACTGTGTCAGGTGGCCAGCTCGAGAGTTACCAGGCCCGTTTTGACTTGTTGGTGGTGTAGTTGATGAAGTTACCACAGCTCATCTTCACCGGCAACTCATATTCGTTAAAACTAGCGCAAAATAAGATATAAAGGGATAGTTCACCCAAAAATGTAAATTCTGTACTCTTTTACTCACCCTTGTGTTATTTGAAACCTGTTTGACTTCCTTTCTTCTGTACAAAGAAGATACTTTGAAGAATGTTTCAACAATTTTTGTCCATATAATGAAGTCAATGGGGTCCAAAATGTTTGACCCCATTGACTTTCATTTTTCAAAATATCTTTTTTTGTGTGTGTGTGTGTGTGTGTGTGTGTCTCTCACTGAACACAATAAGTCATACAGGTTTGGAATGATATGAGGGTGAGTAAATGATGACAGAATTTTAATATTTGGGTGAACTGTCCTTTTAAGTTCTCCTGGAGACTGTGCCCAAGTCAATTCACTATTTAAAGTAACTGTGTAATTTTCAACAATGAAGTGTTGCCAAGTCTTCCATTGTTTGACAAAATAGATAGATTAGCTTTATGCCTCATTTTGGGACTCAGGACTTAGTAATGTACATTAAAAAGTTCGCTTTTCAAGTTATTTGAGTCTCTGTTTCTGAGATATTTCTCATCAAGGAGAATCGCAGAGGTTGACATCTCATTGGAGTCTTGGTCTCTTTTTCTCTGGGAATTTCTTGTCCGACTTTATAGCTGAATTGAGTTAGTTGTATAATCAGTGACTGTGAGTAACCAGGCTAAATCTCCACTCTCGGCCCATGGAATAGACCGTGTGGGAGTTCCCTGAATGACAGACTCACAGCTTTAAGCCCTTTCCTTCCTCCCCACACCTCATCCTCGCAAGAGAGCTGAAAAGACTTGCTGATATTTCCAAGAGGGAAGTACAGCAGAATTTCGTCACTTCATTATGGAGTGATGCTCACCCGGAGGAATTCTCTCAATTCTTATGTAACATCTAAGTGTGATGATCAAATGCATTCCACATCAAGGCCTAGTAAATATTGGGTTATGCTGCTCTGTCAAGTGTGCGGGAAATGCACAGAGCTCTCTTGTGTTCCTCAGTTCCTCGCCATCTTCAGATGAAAGCCCAGATTGTTGAGGATCTGGAGTTTACAGATGAAGATTAATGATGTTTGTCTATGCTTCCAATCATTCAAATCAACTGTCTTGAGCTTTAAAGAGAGAGTTCTCTCAGAAATGGCATTTCTGTCATTATTTACTCACCCTCATGTCGTTTGAAACCCGGATGATTTTCTTTCCTCTGAGAAACAGTAAGGGTGACAGCGAATAGGAACTGGGACGGTCAAGATCAAAAAGCACCAGAAAAGTACCGTAACACAGCCCATATTTATAGTTTTTGAAAGCAATTTTCAAACTACATTTCCGTGTCACTGTTTTGTGCTGACTGTTCACCTCTGTTCTGTTGTTGATTTTCAGTTACAGTGGCATGTGAAAGTTTGGGAACCCCTTGCAGAATCTGTGAAAATGTGAATAATTTTAACAAAATAAGAGAGATCATACAAAATGCTTGTTATTTTTTATTTAGTACTGTCCCGAGTAAGATATTTTACATAAAAGATGTTTAAATGTTAAAAGTTTTTCATATTTTTTAAATATCATTTTTTTCTATTTGGTACTGCCCTTCGGAAGCAACAGAAGATACTTGTGTGTTTCCCGGAAGACAAATTAAGTACAATTTAACTTGATCTTCAAATTCAAAAAGTTAACTTTTTCTCTGTTTGGTCACACTTATTATTGGGTGGCCTTAAATACTATGTACTATGTACATCAAAAGATAAGTACAATGTACTTGTTGTGTTCATATTGCATTACAAAACGCTTTTGCTGCTATTGATATGGGATACAGGTAAGGTTAGGGAAAGGTTTGGTGGTATGGGTAGGTTTGAGGGTGGGTTAAGGTGTAAGGGATGGGTCAACAGTGTAATTATAAATTACAGTAATTTCAGATGTAATTACATGAAGGTATTTTTAAAATATAAGTAAAAAAAACATGTATGTGCATTGTATCAAATGATTAATTTAAATGTAATTACATAGTAGTTAAGGCCACCTAATATAAAGTGGGACCTATTTTTCACCTATTTTCAAGCACTTCATCCATTTTGTTGTGTAGAAAAGCTGTAGAAACATTCAGAAAAGTTATCTTTTTGTGTTGCATGGCTTACAAGTTTGGAACAACAACCAGTGGTGGATATTTGTATGATCTATCTTCATAAAGTATTGCATGTTTGAAATGACATGGGCATCCAGGCTTCATTTATGCAAGCCTTTATTGAAGTTTGACCCTGTATTTGAATCGGACGTGATAATCTTCATTAGTTTTGTATGGGGATATGGTTCCTCTCAGCTGAGCCTGTTTCACTGGAGTGTCACATGCTTGTATGAATGCCAGAATGGTCATGTGTGTGAAGAGAGGATGTGAGAAGGGAAGTCTCTGGAGACGGATAACTTTCAGCTCTGACTGAGCACACAGAGGCCCACCCTCAGCTGTGTATGTGCGTCTGTGTGAAACTCAATCCCCCCAGTGTTGCTCTTAAAGAGCTCAGAGCAGCTCACCTGTTCTGTTGACCATCTTGGTGATGTCACAGGAAGTAAATACGATTACATGTGCATTACATTAAATTTCGGTTTCTCACGACAGTGAGAAATGGATAGTAGTAGGAGAATATGAACAGTCGGTTTAAATGTGTGAATAAATCACCTCTGATTGGTCAGCCATAAAAAAAAAAAAAAAACTAAAATAATAAATGTTTTAAATTTATATATTACTATAGTATTTATTAATATTTTGAATGAGTTAAGTTTTTATGTTTTCAGTTAATTCTAATTTTAGTAATTTTGTTTTATTATTCTGTCATTTGTTTTAATCTTTGTTTGTTTAATATTTTTATTTATATTTAGTTTATTTTTATTTCAGTTTTAGTCATTTTAGTCCTTTATTTTAGTTTTTGGTAATTTTGTAATTTAGTAATGTTATATGGTTTTGTCATTTTTTTATATTTCTATTTAACTTGAATTGGTCCCTAAATTAAGATCAATAACATAATTTTAATATAAAATAATATATAATAAAATGTTTTTGTCTTGCACAAAGAAAAGCAGCTATTCTTATGAACAAGCTTAAAACACTGCATTAATATGTGTGATGTGAACTGTGCTTCTGATTTATGCATATGCAAATTAATGTATATTTGTATTCATATATTCATACTGAGTGTGTGTGGTGTGTTTAATAACCAGGTGCAGTTTCCCAAGTTCCAGTGGTCTCTCTCCCCATATGACTTATTGATCCGTTTGTTAAACCGGACAGTTTGAGTGTAGTGAGTCTAATTAGCAGTATTCCCATTTCCATCGTAGAGAAAGAAGAAGGTAAAGGGCAGAAGGAAGAGAGCGTGCAGCAGACATGCCCTAAGGGGCAGAGAGAAAGGGAGCGTGACTGGAATGACTGCTGTTCCCACTTCTGCATGCATGTGTGTTCTCTTGTGTAACGTGTTCATTACATGCCCCTCAGGTGCTAAAGGAAAGTGGACCCCCGCACATGAAGAGTTTCCTCACACGTGTGATGGTGGGGGAGTTCTCTGCCGAGGGTGAGGGGAATAGTAAGAAACTCTCTAAAAAGAGAGCAGCCCTCTCCATCCTGCAGGAACTGAAGAAACTGCCAGTGCTTCCTGTTGTGGAGAAACCCAAAGTGCATTACAAGAAGCGGCCTAAGACCATATTAAAGGTGGGTTGTTTTAGGAGCAGATCCAAAAGGAGTGCTGCTTCCTTAAGATTCCAGAGTGGTGGCTGTTACTGGAATCTTATATCGATATCGAATTCTATGCATTATTATGGGATGTATTTTGGACAGTCTAAATGTAAACTCTGTAATTTCTGTGTTACTAACAACATCAAAAGAAATTGTCAAAATAAAGGCTATGTTTTCGTCCTTTATGTAAATTCCAAAAGCTACTATACCAACAACTAGTGAATGTATATCTCTAAATTTCTGTTGTCAATAATATATTTTTCTTTAGTTCAAAAATAAAGTAATATTGTGATATATTATTACAATTTAAAATAAGTTTTCTTTTTAAATATATTTTAAATGGAATTTATTCTTGTAATGACAAAGCTGAATTATCAGCAGCCATTACACTTGTCACATGATCCTTCAGAAATTATTCTGATATGCTTAAGAAACATTTCTTATTATATATATATATATATATATATATTAGGGCTGTCAGTTTAACACGTTAACTTAATTAATTAGTTATGAAAAAATAACGCGATTAAAATCTTTTAACGCAGTTAACGTGCTGGCCCCGCCCCCAGACCTGTATGTCATCGTACATCATTTCATACAGTTGACTGTTGACAAATATGATGCAGGGCAACAACCATAAATGCTGTTAGGCCCTAAAATTCAAGGTATTGGTGCAAAAAATGCCCCTGTATCAGTTTTTGTCTCATATTTATATAATCCAATATCACATGAGCAGTGAGAGCAATATCACGAGTGCAGATTTTGTCACGAATATCACAAGTTTAAATGTGATTTTATACAACAGTTCAGTAAATAAGAAGTTATATATGTTTTTGTTCAATTTTGCAGAGAACATATTAGCTTGAAAGCCACAGCAGAACTGTTGTGCGTCTCCGAGCAGCACAGCGATGTTTAGTTTCTAAATGAATCCGCGTTTTAAACTAATCGTGTGAACCAATGAATCAAAAACCCATTCATAGACAGAGCCGTTTACTTCATTCCTGAATGTAGCCGTTTGAACGAATTGAATGAAGACATTTACCACCACCTGCTGGCAGAATTAGTTTCTTATTTAGAGTATCATTTTATAAAAAAAATAAAATAATACAAATAAAAAAAAAAAAACATAGTTCCTCCAGAAAATTAAAATTCTGTTGTCATTTGCTCACCCTCATGTCATTTCAAACCTTTCTTTTGTGGAACATAAAAGAAGTTATTTTGAAGACTGTCAGTAACAAAGCTGTTATAGTTATCAATGACTTTCATTGTATGAACAAAAAATGCTGAGATGTTTCTCAGATTATCTTATTTTATGTTCCACAGTTTATAATAGGCCGTTGTAGCCTAAATGTTTGTAATAAATTTTGTTGAATCAAATTAAATATTTCTTTCTAAAGCTACAATTTGTAATGTCTTCTTGATACTTTCTCATTTAACAAAAAAATTGCTTTAAATAATCTTTTGTGGGTATTTTCATAGTCAAATGTATTTTGCGATTAATTACATTAATTAATCAACACATCATGTAATTAATTAATTAAAAATTTTAATCGACTGACAGCCCTATATATATATATATACAGGTGCTGGTCATATAATTAGAATATCATCAAAAAGTTGATTTATTTCACTAATTCCATTCAAAAAGTGAAACTTGTATATTATATTCATTCATTACACACAGACTGATATATTTCAAATGTTTATTTCTTTTAATTACAGCTCATGAAAGTCAAAAATCAGTATCTCAAAATATTAGAATATTACTTAAGACCAATACAAAGAAAGGATTTTTAGAAATCTTGGCCAACTGAAAAGTATGAAAATGAAAAGTATGAGCATGTACAGCACTCAATACTTAGTTGGGGCTCCTTTGCCTGAATTACTGCAGCAATGCGGCGTGGCATGGAGTCGATCAGTCTGTGGCGCTGCTCAGGTGTTATGAGAGCCCAGGTTGCTCTGATAGTGGCCTTCAGCTCATCTGCATTGTTGGGTCTGGTGTCTCTCATCTTCCTCTTGACAATACCCCATAGATTCTCTATGGGGTTCAGGTCAAGCGAGTTTGCTGGCCAATCAAGCACAGTAACACTATGGTCATTGAACCAGCTTTTGGTACCTTTGGCAGTGTGGGCAGGTGCCAAGTCCTGCTGGAAAATGAAATCAGCATCTCCATAAAGCTTGTCAACAGAAGGAAGCATGAAGTGCTCTAAAATTTCCTGGTAGATGGCTGCGTTGACTGTGGACATCAGAAAACACAGTGGACCAACACCAGCAGATGACATGGCAGCCCAAATCATCACTGACTGTGGAAACTTCACACTGGACTTCAAGCAACATGGATTCTGTGCCTCTCCACTCTTCCTTCAGACTCTGGGACCTTGATTTCCAAATGAAATGTAAAATTTACTTTCATCTGAAAAGAGGACTTTGGACCACTGAGCAACAGTCCAGTTCTTTTCTCCACAGCCCAGTTAAGATGCTTCTGGCGTTGTCTCTGGTTCAGAAGTGGCTTGGTAGCCCTTTTCCTGAAGATGTCTGAGCGGTGACTCTTGATGCACTGATTCCAGCTTCAGTTCTCTCCTTGTGAAGCTCTCCCAAGTGTTTGAATCGGCTTTGCTTGACTGTATTCTCAAGCTTGCGGTCATCCCTGTTGCTTGTGCACCTTTTCCTACCCAAATTCTTCCTTCCAGTCAACTTTGCATTTAATATGCTTTGATACAGCACTCTGTAAACAGCCACACCTTTCAGTAATGACCTTCTGTGACTTACCCTCTTTGTGGAGGGTGTCAATGTTCGTCTTCTGGATCATTGCCAAGTCAGCAGTCTTCCCCATTATTGTGGTTTCAAAGAACAAGAGATACCCAGAATTTATACTGTAGGGATGGTCATTTATTCAAACTCAAATGTAAATATTCTAATATTTTGAGATACTGATTTTTGACTTTCATGAGCTGTAAGCTCTAATCATCAAAATTAAAAGAAATAAACATTTGAAATATATCAGTCTGTGTGTAATGAATGAATATAATTGACAAGTTTCACTTTTTGAATGGAATTAGTGAAATAAATCAACTTTTTGATGATATTCTAATTATATGACCAGCACCTGTATATTCCAAATCCAAAGCCATGCAATATATATATTTTTTTACAGATTGAAATTAATGTCATATTCATTGAAGATCTTTGTCATTTTGGAGTTTGACAGACCCAATCCAAATTTCTTCACTCACTCAGTCACTCATTCACACACGCTCATTCACTCTTTTGTCATTCTCCTGACAGGGTTACTGACGTGAACATTAACCAGCCGTCCATCTGTCCCTCTGCTGCTTTATCTGTGTCTCTCATCCTCGTTCTCATTTGCTTTTTCGTTCTCAATTTCTCTCTCAGACAGGACCAGAGTATGGACAGGGCATGAACCCTATTAGCAGACTGGCTCAGATTCAACAGGCCAAAAAGGAGAAGGAGCCCGAATATATGCTGCTTTCAGAGAGAGGGATGCCTCGCCGGAGAGAATTCATCATGCAGGTAAATTTAATGAGAGAGGGAATGAAGAGGTGTAAAGTAAAAGAAAAATTTGAAGGCCGAGAGGGGGTGTGAAGGACAGATGAGTCCTGCACAAACACTGATAACCTCCCACTGTGCAATCTGTCTTAATCAGAAAGACTGTCACCTCCTCCGGCTCTGATTACCACTGACCTTCAGCTCTGTCAAAGTCAGACAGAGACTCTTTTGACACACACATACACATTTGCTCATCCACTCTTGGAAATTTCATCTCATTGCAGAAGTTGATGGATAATTAGTCTTAATTTAGATCATTTAGGTGACAACAGTCATTTTCCCATGTAGGTCCAAGCAAAATTCAAAGCTTAAACACAAAACTTTGTGCAAAATCCTCTGCCTAGCTCAACATGCATGTACATTTATGCCCTTGACCTCTTGCATGAAGGATGCAAATACAAGGTTTGCATGAAAATTGATTATTGACTTGTATTTAAATGTAAAAGAAAATCAACCCATTGTTTTCTGATTGTTCACTGCATCACGTATGCACTTAGCACACATCACATCGTTGGCTGGTGTTCACTGGTTTATTACAGGTCATTAAAACAACAATAACTGTACTGCTGGCTGCCCAGTAAAAAATTAACTTTACCTCATACAGTAAAAATGAAGCCCCCTGTAGCCATAAGAGCGGTGCTTAGTCCCTGTGAACAAAGACGCAAAAATACCAGCAGGATTGGCTCTAAATCACCTCTACATGTGTTTAGAAATCTACTTTTGTTCTCTTGTTTTGGATCAAAGAACAGAAAGAATCATAAATCAGAACTCATGCAACTTATTTGACTTGCGCTTGCTATTGGAGCATTGTGTAGTATTAGTGAATCAGAGCAAAGTATAGAGTGCCATAGATTAGAGTTAAATAGATCAGTATAGATTGGAGTTGAGTACAGTAATATGGAGTAGTGTTAAAAGGGTAGATTTGTATAGAATTGTATGGAGTAGAGTCGATAAGATAGGGTAGTATATAGCAGATGTAGACTATTATAGAACAGTGTCGAAATGGTAAAGTAAATAGGATAGAATAGATTTGTGTAGAGTAGCACATACATAGTTAAATGGACTTGTGTAGACTAGATAGGATGTATTAAGTAGAGTAAACAGGATAGAGTTGAGTTGTATGGAGTAGACTAGTGTAGAGCTATACAGAGTAGAGTATAGCTGTATAGAGTAAAGGCTTATAGAGTAGTATTGAATAGAGTTAACAGGATAGAGTAAATCTGTATAGTGTAGAGTAGGGTAGAAGTGTATAGAGTAAGGTTGAAAGTAATAGAGTAGGGTAGAATATATAGGATGGATTGAGTAGAGTAAGTAGAGGACAGTGTTTTTTGTTAATTTGTACAATTGTTAATTTAAGTAAATTTGTATAGTTTAGAGTTGTATTGAATGATGTAGAGATGTATAGAGTAGGGTAAAGGTGTATAGAGTAAGGTTGAAGTAATAGAGTACGGTAGAATAGATAGAATGGATTGAGTAGAGTAAATAGAGTACAGTGTTTTTTGTTAATTTGTACAAATTTAAGTAAATTTGTATAGTTAAGAGTTGCATAGAGTGGTGTAGAGAATGTATAGAGTAGGGTTGAGGTGAATAGAGCAAGGATAAAGTAATAGAGTAGGATACAATAGATAGGATGGATTGAGTAGAGTAAATAAAGTGAATTTATTTAGTAAATTTGTACAAATTTGTATAGTTGAGAGATGTATAGAGTAGGGTAGAGGTGTATAGAGTAAGGTTGAAGTAATAGGAAATGTGCACACTGCAGGCAAATGTGGCCCAAATCAGATTTTTTTGCTCACATGTGACTCAGATCTGTTTTTATAATGACGGTGCGGACAGCACAAACAATTTTCAATTCCAATTTGAGCCACTTCCACATGTAGTACTAAATCCGATACGGATCAGGTGTTTTGCAATGAGACCGCAGTCTGAACAGTCATATTGGAATTCATGCGACTTTTACGTCACTCTATATCAACATTCGCCACGATTCTGTGCTTATGGGAGTCACAGATTTTGCATACCCAAAGTTATCAAGTTCTGAAAGGTAGTCAGTGGAAGTACAGTGATGTGTCAGAACTCATAAGTATTACAGTCACAAGTCTATATACAAGCGAAACATACTCGTATCACAAAAGTTTCAAAACTCTGCTATCTTCTGTCACATCTTTGACTTTACTTTTCATATTGCCTGCACATAATTTTGCTGGGTTCTTCAGCAGATCACACTATAAATAAACACATAATCCCTTACTTTATGTTCTCCATGTTTACTTCCGTATGACATGTTGCCAAGTCCATGGTTTTCCCTTGGAATTGGGCTTAGTTTTTGCTCTTCCTGTGGGGTTTTTTTCAACTATGTGGGTTGAAACACGTAGTAGCAACCTTACTATTTACCCCCCGGAATGCGATTGGGATAGTTTTGGACTAGTTTTGAGAAGCCATTGGGCGGATTTTGTTGTGAAAACCTGGCAACGCTGTTCGTATTGTTCTTTTGCGCATGGAGTTCAGATTAGAACCATGTTCTGTTCACACTGGAAATCTGATATTGGCCACATTTAAAACAAAAATGTGAACTGCTATACAAAAAAAAATCAGATCTGAGCAAAAATCGTAACTGAGCACTAAGGCTCGCAGTGTGAACGTATAGCCATAGAGTAGGGTAGAATAGTTAAGATGGATCGAGTAGAGTAAATAGAGTAAATTTATTTAGGAAATTTATATAGTTTAGAGTTGTATAGGGTGGTGTAGAGATGTATAGAATAGAGTAGAGGTGTATAGAGTATGGTAGAATAGATGTGAGCAGATCAGGAAAGTATGGTGTGGAGTAGTACATAGTTGAATGGAGTTTTGTAGACTAGATAGGATGAATAGAGTGTAGAGTTGTATGACGTAGAGTGACTTAGAGCTCTATAGAAGAGATAGATAGAATAGATGAGAGCAGATCCGAGTTAAATAGTAGGATTGCATAAAGTAGTACTTAGTTGAATGGAGTTATGTAGACTGGATAGGTTGAGTATGGTAGATTGGATACTATAGAGTAGATTTGTATAGAATAGTGTAGAGTTGTTTGGAGTGGTGTAATTAGGGTGGAGTAGAATATTCTCAGAGTTAATGGAGTTGTGTAAACTAGATAGGATAGGATGTATTGGGGTAGAGACAAAACAATATTTTAGAGCCAAGTAAATTAGCATAAAGTGGAGTAAGTAGTGTCGAATAGAAGGATGGATCAGAATGGAGTGCACAGAAGAGAGCTGACTACTGAAAAAAAAGTTATTTTTCTGCAGGGAGGGATGCCGCAGTATTTCAGCAGCATAAATAGTTCAGTGAACACTGCAGTAAATAAATAAAAAAATCATGTTGAGTCTCATTCTGAATGATCTGTTAGAGGCTCATCCAGCTCTACCACACACATAAACAAGTATCAAGCAGCATCCAAGTTGGAGAAGTTTCTCTTCCCTGTCTCCCGTCCGATAATCCCTTGCTTTAAAGTGCTCTGTGCATCTCTGAGCGCGCGGTAACACAGCCTCTAACTGATTCTCCATGCTCCTTTCACTGTCGCATTAGACTCTGCTTGTGTGTGTTTCTTTTGTGTTGCCCAGTCGCTTCTAAAATTTCCACATTGTTCGCTCTCTGGTCTGTGGGCATCAATACGTGTCTGTTTTCAGGTTTTCAGGCCCACACCATCCTTCCCCACCTGCTGCTTTGCTCCTAATAAATATGAAAAGATGGTTGTCTGAGTTTAGAGACAGTTTTTTGACAACAAAATGTTTTTACCTTTTTTGTTTTTATAATAGCTATTTGAGAGTATAGTGCTACCGATTGGGTGTTGGTTGTGCTTTCTGCCAGATTCAGACTTTTCTTTCATTATTACAGGCAATTTATTTATTTATTATTTTACAGGCAATATAGGCCATTTTTACATTTTAGATACATTATTGTTTCTTATGTTATTAACAATCCCGGTTTTTGTACACTATGTGTGTTTGTTGACAGGTGAAAGTAGGTACCGAGGTGACTACAGGAACTGGACCCAATAAAAAAGTGGCCAAGCGTAATGCTGCTGAGGCCATGCTGCTTCAACTGGGCTACAAGGCGTCTACACCATTACAGAACACTCCAGAAAAGGTCAGTTTCAAACAAAGCTGCTTTGTAATTATTATGCCACAACGAACATGTAATTTAAATGAGACAAAGTAGTTGGCTACACTACAAGCTACTAAGCAATTAAAGCTATTTAAAAAAACAAACAAATTATATTAGGTTGCATTTCACATACTTTCAATATCAAAGATTTATCACAAAATCATGATACTAATTATGTATCTTAGTGTTCATAATTTGGGGATGCATTTTACAATAAAAAATAATAAATAAAGTAAAAATATCTATGAAGTGTATATATAATTATACAAGTACACACACACTAATTAAACCCTAATTAAACACACCTGAACCAGCTAATCAAGGTCTTACTAGGTATACTAGAAACTTCCAGGCAGGTGTGTTGAGGCGAGTTGGAGCTAAACTCTGCAGGACACCGGCAAGTTTGGTGACCCCTGTTTTAGACCCCCATTTTTTCCCCGCCAAGGGAAAAAATGCTAAAATGTTTGAGACTTTTTTTTTTTATACTAATGCCAAAAATGTTAACATTTTTATGAGGTTACTTTGTAGCACATTGACATTTAATTCTGTGTTTTTACAATCTAACAATTCTGTTATGCCAAGTTCACACTGCACGATTTTAGCACGATTTTTCACTCGCCGACAGGTTTTGATAAATCACAGACAAATGCCCAAAATCGGAGGCAAATTGGTGCTCATTCACGCGAGTGACAGTCACGCAGTGTGAATTATCAAAGATGCGATCTGAGAGAATCGCCGACACCCGTGAAATATTTGGCATGCTAAATATCTGGACCTGTCGGTGATTCACAATCCTGCTGCGTGAAATGAGTTCTGACTGAAACATACATCGGCCAATGAGAGAGCAAGGTACAGGGCAGCGGGAAGTTCAGCGTGGACTTTTTTTTCTTTCTTCAATACAAACAACGTGGCAATATCAGTACATTTTTGCATTAGAATATACAGAACAAGTACAATAAGATATATATAGTCTAAATATAGCCTATATATATATATATATATATATATATATATATATATAAAAGGGGTTAGGGTTTTTCCTGTAAATAATATTCTTCTATAAAGGACAAAAGATTTATTGCATTTTTCTTTTTTATCACTTTAAGGGCTTTTGTAGGCTATAAGAAATAAACTCATTATAAAATGCTCAAAACATTTGTTTCACTTTCAAGTAGCCTGTTAGATTTGTGTAGGCTATATATATATATATATATATATATATATAAGTCTTTTTTGTTAATTATTGTATGTTCATGGGGGACTTTTTACAGACCATAATATCAGCGTGATCTTGCGTATTCTCGTGTGCATTTGGCTGTAGTTTGTGGATCAGACAGAGTTGTCGTCGGCGATTCTTCTTCTTGTAAAGTCATGCAGTGTGTAACCTCTTGTCGCCGATCCATCATGCAATGTGAACACAGCAGCAACTGACTGCTACCCCACATAGTCGTGCAGTGTGAAAACAACGGTGATCCGACAACTTTGAAAATCATGCAGTGTGAACTCGGCATCAGTTGTCTTTCTTTTAACGAGTTAATTATCCCATTTTGCCTCCACATTCAGTATGAACAGCGTAGCAGGGATATTAATGAGAGAGTATGTGAATGTATACGTTTGTATCATCACGCTGCTTCCTGTTTCGGGGCGCACAACCTTAATCTTTAAATCTCCCATCTACTTAGTCTTTGCAAGTTAGTGACGCTTATGTCGTGATGTCTCAATTTGGTAGTGATTCTCCCTTTCTAATGGAAACAAGGGAAAGCGACTTGTCTGACACGCATGAAAAGGGGTTTGCTAAACCGGCCCTCTTTTTCTCTCTCTCCATTTCTTCCCGCTCCTCTATTATCTTAACATTGGCCACAGATGGACAACAAAGGCTGGAATGGACAAAGGGCTGCTTTTCCTGAAACAACGACCAACAGTAAGTGTTTTTCTCTTCGTCTGTGTTCCCCGGTGTAGGTGATGCCGGGCCGTTTAATCTATCTGACTGATTAATAAGAAACCGAGTCGGCTCAATCACGAACTCGCTTCTATGGAGAGCCTGTGAATTCCTCCTATTCACGCAGACTTATGTGCTTTCCCAGGGGGTCTGTGAGACCACAGTATTACACACTCACACACACATTAACCACCCAAACACTATTCCAGGGTACAACCGTAGTCTTCCAGACGGGTTTGCAGACACACAAACATATCCATTTTCATGCCATGCTCGACTAGGAGTTCTGCGGATCTCTTTTAGGACCGAAGTTCTGAGAAATAAGGTCTCCATTAGGTCTTCAAATGATCCCACTGTGTCAAAGAACTTTTAATGGATGCTCTGTTTAGCAGCTGTTTACATTTCCTACAAAATCACATAATGATGCAAGTCATTGAACTATGTTATAATGACCATTAATGTCTGTTTTAGTTAGGTTATGTACTACATAACATATAGATACCCAATTAGCCTAATAGCTTATATACTATGCATGCACTTACCTTAAATGTAATAACCATTTTTAATGTAATTACATAAATGTTAAAAGTCCAAACAGTTCGGTTAATAAATATGTTAACTGTTAATAATAAATATGTTTAACCACTATTGGGACATCAGAGCCAGTGGTAAATTCCAGAAGATCTGGCCGAGGTGAGGAGCTCTCGGCGGGTTCATGAGCGCTGAACGGCTGCTGAGGGCCTGGAGCTCACATCTTCAAAAACGTCAACGCAAATTTTCAAATAAACATTATCTTTATTAACAAACTGCATATTTGAGGTCTAAACAAGTACATTCTCCCCTAAAAACTCTTAAAGCTACATTCCGTGACACAAAAACAGTATTATTTGTAAACATTATAGTTTGCCATGACCCTCCCTATGAGAAATACTGCAGGCGGAGTGATACAAATGGCGAAATGGTTGGAGTTCCGATATCTCTTAAATATCGCACTCCTCTCAGCCAATCAGATTCGAGGACCAGAAAGAACTGTTGTATAATTAGCATTACATCACTAGCTCAAAAAGTGGATCCTCTGCAGCGAATGTGTGCTGTCAGAATGAGAGTAATCACAATAATCCTCAAATAAAAAGCTATGTGTTTGTAAGAAACAACTGACTTATTTGTTTAGAATTCATTTAAACTGTTTATGTTTGCTGTGCATATTTCTCACCTGATTCAGACGAGACGACTTATTTTTTACTGGAGAAAGCACTGTTGTGGATAGAGGACTCTTGCCAGAAACAGTTTGAAGTTAAACCCATCTTAATGATAAATTGTGTGAATTATTGTGATATTTTAATCGCTCTCTTTCTGACGGCACCCATTCACTGCAGAGGATCCATTGGCGAGTAAGTCATGTAATGCTGAATTTCTCCAAATCTGTTCAGATGGAGAAACAAAGTCCTCTACATACTGGATGGCTTACTGATAACTGTTCTTTTCGTCTATTATTATTTGTTTTATTATTTACTATATAGTAAGCAGTTCTATACATATTTGAAACTGACATTGTTAGTGTGTACTTCCTGATTTCAAGGAAGGACCCAATTTCTCACAACATCGGCCCATGATTCCCAGGTCTGACTTTGAGAGATGAGAAATGATGTAACTGGCAACGTTCCTGCATAGCCTGCCTGCAAACAAACATAGCACATCTCTGTCTTTGTTTATGAGCTTTGCCAATGTATTTTAACATCCTAAGTAATTCAAATCACTGTCTTATGCAATCACAAGCTGCTTTGATGTGGTTAGAAGTTGTGTAATGAATAAAAATCATAGCTATCAATTCACACATATGATATTTGTAAATAAAATCATTTTAGACAGATGGAGAAAACAAACAGAATTAAGACATACACAGAGTGTCTGTCAATTGAGCATCTCTGTAAACAGCCTTGTGATTATAATGGCAGCGATCTAGTTTTGGTTTGCGTCAGTCTTGCCAGACTGAGTTGTAGTTGTTGTTGTGAACTTGTGGACATTATTACACCCCTGGCCTCTGGCATTATTGGGTCCTGATTCAATTTTTCCAGACCAGTTTTTTTTTTTTTTTCTGCTATGGAAATATGCAGATCTGGCACTACTTGGCACTTGAGTTTAGGATTATATGAAATTGCATGATAGAAAACAATTTAAACCATTGTCAAATGCTAAAACAGCCCTAACAGTAATGAAGGTAGCAGAAATGGTAAAGCAGAGTGATATGACCAGCATCCTCGTGTAAACAACTTCAGTGAGTTTTCAATGACCGCATTGTGTAATTAAGCCATTTTGTTGCTTGATTTGAAGCAGTGTTTGACAACTGTTTTGGATGAATCTATGAAAACAACAGCTTCTCTAAATCATCTCTAAATCAGGTCACTCGTGGTCTAATGTTGGAGCATATTTGACCCAACTATGTTGTGACATTCCTGGAACTTGCACACATGCTGACGAAAGCTCTTGGCTGCTGGAAAAACCTTTATTATAGTGCTTGCGGCAAGCAGTTCATTTTCTTTCTTACAATTCTATAGTTAATTCAGCTTGAACCACTTAACATACTGTAACAAACTACATTCAAACGTTTTCTAAATAATTTCTGCTGTCTGTTGTCTGTCCTTAAAATACTTTTTTTTTTTTTTTTTAAAGAAATGGAAGTTTAAAATTAGGAGAGAAAAGCTTAATTTAGAATATGTTGTTTAGAATTTCTCCTTGACTTACATCATTGTAGTATTTGCAAACTAAATTTTGGGTTCAGTTCAAGTTGGACTCAATCAGTAGCAAAATCCTTTGTCCCTCTTTTTATTAAAAACAGTAAAAATATGAGTTCTAGCGAGGCACTTAGTATGAACGTAGATGGGGTCATTTTGTAAGCGTTAAAACACTTAGCCATGTAAAATCTTGATTTTTGCTTTTTGTAAAGATTGTTTGCGCTAATCAGCATTATGCCACAAATGTTGATTGGGCTTAGATTTAATCACGTACATTGGTCCCACATTAATCAATTAAGTTCAACAAACATAATTATATTGCAGAATTTCAACATCATGGAATGAAGTCATTTTTAAGTGACCCAATTAGGTAGGCTCAAAATGATTTCATATGGTTCCCTGGCAGGATTAATTAATCCAATTTCATATATTGAATGAATTAAAAGATGTGTAATTGAAATGCTTCTAATTATTCCAACATAATTGAACATAATGTCAACATAACATTAAACAACATCAAGTCTCCCCCTTTTCTCATATTGCTCAAAAACACGCACTTAATTTCATCAATTGTTACTCTCATCGTTAAGTTCCAAGTAAAGCATCCTGGGAACGACAGTTTCAGCAAAAATAATTTTCAAGTACTTGATTACTTGGTTAACATTCACCCTAAATAACTGAATCTAGTAGAATGGATATTTTTATTGAAATACATTAATCGAAAGCAAAGAAATCAAGATGAAAAGAGAAACAGTTTTTGATTGAAGAAATGGAAAACATATGCAATGGCAACAAAAACTGTATGGTTTCCCACATTCTTTAAAATATCTTCTATTGTGTTCAACGGAAGAAAGAAATTCATACAGGTTTGGAACAACTTCTGGGTGAGTAAGTGATGACTGAAATTTAATATTTGGATGAACTATCCATTTAACTTGTTAATTCTAAAATATTCCTTTAAAGGGATAGTTCACCCAAAAATGAAAATTCTGTCATTAATTACTCACCCTCATGTCGTTCCACATCTGTAAGACCTTTCTTCGTCTTTAGAACACAAATTAAGATATTTTTGATGAAATCTAAGAGCTTTCTGACCCTCCATAGACAGCAAGGGTCCTACCACGGTCAAGGCACAGAAAGGTACCAAGAACATTGACAAAACAGTCCATGTGACATCAGTGGTTCAACCGTAATTTTATGAAGCAAATACCACAAAGCATGAGTGTGCTTTGATCTGCACATAAACAACGCAAGCGCGTGGTGCTGCTGATGTAGAACATGCATGCATCGTAATATTTTCCAAAATGGAGCTAGGGTGACACGGAGGAGAAGAATTGTCGTTTTTTTTTTTTGCACAACAAAAAGTATTCCTGTAGTGTCATAAAATTACGGTTGAACCACTGATGTTACATGGACTATTTTGTCGATGTTTTTGGTACCTTTCTGGACCTTGAACGTGGTAGGAGCCTTGCTGTCTATGCAGGGTCAGTAAGCTCTCGGATTCATAAAAAATATCTTAATAAGTGTTCCAAAGACAAACGAAGGTCTTACGGGTTTGGAACGACATGAGGGGGAGTAATCAATGACAGAATTTGCATTTTTGAGTGAACTATCCCTTTAAGCTTCTGTTTTTTGTTGACATCTGTTTCAGTGCTGAATCGGTCTTTGTACATAATATGCTGCATCTGAAGATGCATTTTTGAATGCTGCACCAATGCAGCATAAATTTTTCAAGTTAAAACACAATTATCCATCTCTCTCCTCATCTGTCTGTTTTTCTTTTGGCCTTTGCTCTGTTTTGGAGAGGATCCATTCTCCAGCTCAGCTTTATCGCGCTGGTGTTGTTAGACTCCATCTATCTCCTAATTGACTTCACAGACTTTCTCAACCGTAGAGTCTTTAATGTCAGAATAATGCTGGTTAATTTACGGTTCCTGAGATCTGCCAGGGAGAGAATCAGTGTCTCTAAGGGGTGTAAACTCAATTCAGAGCAGATGTACATGTCAGTGACCTGCGAACCAAGTTTTTCCTTTCCACCCTTGTGAACACAGAACCAGGTTCTCTAAAGCAGATTTATGGTACCTTGTCCATCGCTGCTAAGTGTGCAGATTTATATCAGCTACATTTTGATTATGCAAGAGCTATGATTTAAATCCTTAGCTCTGCATTCTTGGGTGTTTCTTGAACTGTGCACATTTTTAGCCATGTGGACTCTCTAAAAACACAGTTTCACACTAGTTGTCCAAAAGTGTGCACATGCATCAAAGGAGAATTTTGTCAATGTTATATTTTTTGATCATTTTCACCACATCTCAAATTGTGTGTTTAATTGTGTTCTAAAGTGGAAATTGTATTTTAAACTTTTTTTGGAATAAGATGGCTAGATAATTTCTTAGCTAAGATTTCATGAATCCCAAATACAATTAAATAATATTTACACATTTTGCATCATCAAAGTTTCAGTTTGGAAATGATCCACAATAATAATATTCTGCTTACTAGTGATATTTACCTTGATTTTTTTATTTGTTTCTTGTATTTCATCACTTATACCGTTTTCTCTTTGTTAAACAAGTACACAAAATTAATTAGGGCAAACTTGTCAACTTATTGATTTTTGTGCCACATAACTTGTTTTGTGAAATGCCCCCCCCCCACATTTGTCTCATTGCATAATGAAAAATGCAAGTTGTCGCATGACGATTTAAAAAAATGGTACATTGCCTCTTTTCCTTGTTGATATCAAATGTGCAGATTTATATCAGATATATATTCCCAGTGGGAACTTCAAACTGCTGGTTTTCATTGACATTCTCACTCAGCTTTGTAAATATGGATATAAATGGTTTGTTACCATTTTTTGGTACTGGATATTTTTATGATGGATTTTCATGTTTTTAATTTGCTAAATTTTGGCACAAGGATAAAAGTTTCCAAGAAAGTTTTAATTTGTCACTTTTACTTTGCAAAAAAGTGGAAATGTGTTCGTTTTAATAAAAATCAACCTTAAAGGTTTAAAAGTGCCTGTAGCACCCTCATACCTTATTGCTGACATATAGAGCTAAATGCCCAGGGTTGGATCCCTCTCAAGAGTGTAATGGTACAAAATGAGCAAGACTTTGAAACAAAAATAAAATGTAGTCAAAATTGCACATTGAGTCACGTCCGGCACAACCGTATGGTCTCAGGGCTCATGTAACATGCTGTATTTAAAGTAACAAGACAATGTGTCAGGCATTATTAATCAATTTCCTGCACTGGTATCCTACAAGTTTGAGCTTTAATCCCATGATGCATTCTTCTGAATGTACAATCCCATGGAGATACATGGCATATGTGTTATAATTTGTGTGTGGAGTAATAAACGGATGAAGGAAATGAGGCAGGAGGGATGGATTAAGGGACGTATGGGAGGTCTCAGCGTTGCGTTATGTCCCAGAAAAGCAACACATCTTCTTAATTGAGGTTTTTTATTCCCACACGATCTTAGAAGTCCAAAAAAACACAAGATCGCCATTCTAGATAAGCATTTCAGCAGCTTTTCGTCAGCAAAGTGGCCATAATTTATTTCTTGATGTTTTTTCGTGAGTGTGCGTGTGAGAAAGAGTCTGTTTGTGTGTTAAAAAGGGAAGAAGTAGAGCAGGATTCCACGAAAACTGAATGTGAGTGTGAGTGAGACGGCGCTTTGCTCGTGTGTGTACGAATATGTCAGTGTGTTAGTGTTTAGTGTCTTGGAGCATTGCTTCATCGTGTTGATTTACAGTTGGGCCTTGTGTGTTATCTGTTTTAAATCACAGCTTGGGCCATGAGCTGGCCAATCTCCAGCCCACCATTCTCAAATTCAGCCCATTATACTGGGTGGAACCTGTTGGAACGGGGAAAGAGAGAGAGAAGGGGGAAAAAGAACGAGAACTGAGGGTGCCGATGGGGTGGTGGTATTGTTTATGTGCTTTTTGTCGTAATTCCCAAATTGATGTCATTCTGGCTCACACCTCTCGTTTTATACCATGTTAAGTATGCATTTTTCTCTGGATGCTGATTTGTGTAATGCAAAATGCAAGTTGTCGTGTAAGATTTTAAAAATTCAATGTCTGTTGCCTTCTTTGCCAGTCAGCCTTGTTGAAATGGCCGATGGGAACTCCAAACTGCTGGTTTTCATTTACATTCTCTCTCCGTGAATTAAAGGGTTGCGTCAACGGCACACTGCAGCGCTTAGAGGAACTGCCTATTTACATTTCTCACAATTTTCTGGGATAATATTTACCAGTTTTATGGCCCGAACACTAAGTTAAATCAGTTGTTGCTTGTTCTGGGTTGTCAGAAATTGTGGAGAACAGCCGGCTGCTTTTGGAAACTTCATTTAGGACAGCAAACGCAAACAGGAAGCAGAATCTGTGCACAGATGAGGACGTTCACTGCAGCTGCTCTGTTCCTCTCCTCTCTTGTTGTCACTGTGTACTGGCTTCTGTGAAGAAGAATTTGGCGTTTTGTCAGTGTCTGTCAACTTGAAAGTCGTTTATAATGCTGTAATCTACATATAAAAATGACAAAACTTACTTTTAACAGATGTTTAAAATACACACACTTTCTCTTTTGGGGAAAATACCCCACTATTTTATCATCGATCAGGTGAAAATCATAAGTCAGATCACTCAGAAAAGCATAGTTCATCTGTATTATTTTATTTATTCTTTTGTTTTTATTATTAATATGTGACCACAAAACCAGTTTCAAAGTTTAGATTCATACAACGTCTGAAACATCTGACTTATACAGCATCAAAGCTGAATAAATAAGCTTTCCATTGATATATAGTTTGCTAGGATTGGACAATATTTGGCCGAGATGCAACTAATTGAATATCTGGAATCTGAGGGTGCAAAAAAAAATCAAAATATTGAGAAAATCACCTTTAAAGTTGTCCAAATGAAGTTCTTGGCACTGCATATTACTAATCAAAAATGAAGTTTTGATATATTTACGGTAGGAAATTTACAAAATATCTTCAGTGGAACATGATCTTTACTTAACGTCCTAATGATTTTTGGCATAAAAGAAAAATTAATAATTTTGACCCATACCATGTATTTTTGGCTATTGCTACAAATATACCCCAGCGACTTAAGACTGGTTTTGTGGTCCACGGTCACATATAGTTTGAACCATTCAAAAGCTTGGGGTCAGTACGTTTTTTTTTAATGTTTTTGAAAGATATCTCTTATGTCTGCATTCATTTGGTTAAAAATACAGTAAAAACAGCAATATTGTAAAATATTATTAAAATTTTAAGCAGCCATTACTCCTGTCTTCAGTATTACATGATCCTATGGAAATCATTATAATATGCTGATTTGGTGCATAAGAAACATTTCTTATTATAACTCTTAAAAAATGGTTGTGTTGCTTAATATTTTTGTGGAAACCGACTTTTCAGGATTTTTTGATGATTAGAAAGTTTAAAAGAACAGTGTTTATTAAAAATATTAGTCTTTAAAACAAAACAAAACAAAACAAAAAAACGCCATGGAGCTCACATCACCCAAAACGTTGAAGCAAATTTTCAAATAGACGTTATATTTATTAACAAATACACTATTATTTATAAAATTACAGTGGATTTGGGCATCCACCATGGCACTCACAATACTGCAGGCGGAGTGAAACGGTTGGAGTTCTGATATAACTTGAATATCGCACTCCTCTGAGCCAATCAGATTCGAGGACCAGAAAGAATTTTTGTGTTGTGTATATATATTAGTTTTTATTAATACTTTTTTCAGCAAGGACAGAATAAATTGTATTAATGAATAAATATTTAACGTAAATGTAATAATTTATTCATTTATCCATTTTAGTAATTTTTTTAAAATTTGTATTTATTTTATCATTTATTTTATGACTTTTTCAATATTAAGAATAGAAACGTGCCCACAGCTGAGCAATTTCCGTGTGTCTTTTTATATCCATATATAGCACAAAAAGGAATTCTTCACCTCTCCCCGGATGTGTATCAAGAAATGGAAGCGAGCCGGAATAAGGGAGTCCCCGGTGCCCCTGGAAACTACCTGACACCCAAAGACATTGGCCAAGGGTCCACAGCACCATTCTACACCCCGTCGGTGGGCAACACCGCTACCATCGCAAGAGAGCTGCTGCTGAGCGGAACTTCGCCCACCGCTGAGGCCCTGATCTTGAAGGGAAAAGCACCTGCTTTGGCCTGTGGCTCCATCCAGCCTTCCCAGCAGCTGGAGTACTTAGCCCACATTCAAGGCTTCCAGGTATGGAATAAATGAAGTGATTTTACAGATCTGTTTATCTCTCGCGCTCGCTCTCCTCTGCTAGCTCTACCCAGAGAAGCAGACCTCAAATTTCATAACATCTCTTGCGGAGCCTAAAATTGATCTGCTTGGCTTGCACTGTTCGTCCATCTGGATGAGACTGCGGAAATGTGGAAGTGCCTGCTTCTGTCATTGATGTTCCTACAGGCCAGGGTAGTCATTTCTCACAGTTACATTTCCCTTTTCCTGTCTGTATACCATTGCAGACAAAGGATAACAACCTGTCTTTGGCTGATTTGTCTTCCACGACTCCGTTTGTCCTAGGGCTGCATTATAATTGTTATATTATAATAAATATTATAATTAAAGGGGTGGTTGATTGTTTTTTTTTTTAGGCTTGATTGTGTCTATGGGGTGCAGTCTAACATGTGTTAATGCTTCGTTTTTAAAAAAACACATTATTTTTCACATAATTGGCTAAACTGCCTCTAGTGCGCGTCTAAACGTCCCGCCCCTCACTTCAGCGGCATGTGCTCCGGTTGTATTGTAAACAATGGCGTCGTCTATATTTCTTATCAATTTGAGCCCGATTTAGACGCAGAGGATATTAGTGAAGAGGATTTTGAATCCATTAGAATCGTTAGAAGACAGAATCGCAATTCATATATGAATAGATTTTTACGTGCACCCCTAGTTTTTTTCTTCTTCTTCTCTAGAGCAGTGCAGCATGGCCTCGCCCCCTTCCTTACATGTTCCCGAGGGCCGGGTTTATCTGGGTCCGTGACGTATCAGACTTTGCAGATATTGTTGTGCTCAAACAGCAACATTACACACTAACTAACTTTAAAAAAGTAAAATTGCAATCAACCACCCCTTTAACTGCAAATTATAATTGCTGAATTTTTTTGTTTTTGTTTGTTTGCTTTATTTTTATTTGTGGAGCAGCTGCATTTTATGTTCTATATGCAGGCTACCAAGCAATAAGAATGGCCTGCCGTCCCATTGTGAGAATGTTTAGCACCAGTTGACTGGATCAGGGCTATATTCTTTTTTTGATCATGTAAATGCACTTTTTTATGCCTTGCAAAAAATGTAAATAACTTTATTTGTTATACACACTTCAAAAATTTAAGTTTGGTAAGATTTTTCCATGCTTTTGAAGTCTCTTAGTTCACCAAGGCTGCATTTATAATATTGTGAAATATTATTTTTACATTTAGAATAACGTTTTTGTTGTTGTTGTTGTTGTTTTGTATTTCAAAGCTTTTTGTTTCACATGATTCTTCAGACATCATTCTAATATGCTGATTTGGTGCTCAAGAAACATTTCTTATAATTAATGTTGAAAACAGTTTAGAAAACTGCTTAATATTATTGTGGAAAATGTGATAAATTTTTTCAGGATTCTTTGAAATAGAAACCTTTTGAAACATTATAAAAGTACTTACTTTCACTTTTGATCAATTTTTGCTTCCTTGGTAAATAAAAGTTTTAATTTCTCCCAAAAAAATGAAAAATCTGACTGACCCCAAACTTTTGAACAGTAGTGTATTTATGTGTTATGCAAAATTTAAAATACAAAATAGAACTATAAACGTGTGTGTGTGTGTGTGTGTATATGGTATTTAGTATGTGGCAGTAATGGAATTTATACAGTTTAATGTGACTTTTTATTAAATTGCTGTTAAAACGTTGTAAATAGAAGCAGGAGTCAAACAAAATGGAATGCTGTAATTGGCAATTTATTCTTCATAATCTCAGATATCATTAATAATTTCCGATTAATTGTACCTTTCCTGATCCCCAATGTGTGTGTCCTCAATCTCTTCTACACTTTAAAGAAAACCAAGCCAGTGACTGAAAAGCACCCTCCAGTACCTCACCCTGAGCCGGCCCACTTAATTTAGCAGCAGGTGCTTTTCATATTGGACAGTAAAAACATTTTATCTTAACCTGCTGAGGTTGCCTTTGAAAAAGCCTTTGTTTTTGCTCAGAGCTTTCCTGTAGTCTGAAACCTGATGAAGAAGAGTGAGGCAGCCAAACGTAAACACGGGGGGGAAACAGCAGGTTTCACTTAAAGGGCCAGCTGTGAGGGATGAGCCGACCTGCCTGTGTGAATCACTCCACATTCAAACCCCTTTCCCCCTCGAATACCCTGATAAGAATCCCGCCTGGCTTGATCCCCCCCATTCCTTGGTGTCTTCTATCAGTGCATAATGGAGGAAGGCAGGAAATACGCGTTTCATTGAGACAATACGCCGAACGATGTGGGTTGGTAATGAAAACCTGAATGTACCAAAAGCAAAACAAAACCGCTGAGCTGCATCTTTAGCGCTGAAACGCAGATTCCAGACTTTCATATGTTTGTTGGCAGATGCTCTTGTGCAAAATAGTGTGCGCTTATTGGCAAACACCTTTCTAATCAGAGCAGCAGACATGCTATCCTCAGTGCCAAAGGACATGTTTAAATCAGACCATGTTTGTGATTCAGTTTGGACCTGACGGAGCTGTTATGAAAGCCCCTATGAGGCCTTTTTCGTTGGCATTGGAGCAACAGAAACACCTGAAACTGTTTGGGAAAGCCACAACAAGAACCGATGTTCAATCAGTTTCCTAAAGCAGTTGTTCTACACTGCAGATGTGGTATTCATTGTCGTGTGGTTATTCATGCGTCTGTTTCCTCTAAATGCTGATTCTGATCTCGAAACTCTTAATGGAGAAGTTAATAGATGCCTTGTAAAAATAAAGACCTAGCACGGGCTGTATTTGGCATTGACTTTCAGTTGAGATTGGTTCATTCAGGTCTTTTGCTCTTGTTGGGCCCCAACTAGACACACGGGGCCTCTGAGAGTAAAGAGATTTGATTGATGGAATTTGGCCAGAGGTTGAAAATTAGATAGGGCATCAGTATATTGGCATTTTGGAAGCAGTGCTGATGCAGAGAGGGTTGGAGAAAATAGTTTGTTTGCTGTTAATTTCCCTGTTGTCTCAGGCCACATGTGATGGAAGTAGGGCAGAAATAATGGAGTCGTTTGAGTAATGCATAACATATGCTCTCTCTTTCTCATTCTCTTTAGTGAAATGCTGTTATTTTCTGTAGTTGAGCTTCACATTTTGGCTGAGTTTGTGCCCACACTTGCCTTTTAAGTGGGCTCTTAGGTAGTCCGTTGTCTTCAGTCATGCAGAGATGTTCATGATCATTAGAAAAATAGTCCTAAATACCATCAGATTATGTTTCTTTGGCCTGTAACAATAGCTGAATCCCATTTTGTGCTACATATAAATTAGTCTCACATTGCCAGACTTTGATTTTTAGCATAAAGTGTCTTCCTGCTTATTCTGTACCAATTGTTTATTGGGATAATTTGTGGTCCAGCTTATTCCAGCCAAGAATCACTCATTTAGACAGGAAAAGGCCATTTAACTAACATTTAAAGCACTCATTATGCTTAACCCAGTAAAAATCTGTGTACTCTGACTCCCAGATGTTGCATAAAACTTGCTAAGCATGGCTTGTTTGAGGAACAGACCTAAATTTAAGTCGTTATTCGCTCATAATCTTCCCCTTCAGTTAGCTGTTAGTGGTTGTGGCCACATTGAGTAACTTACTTACACTCTAAATCAAGATGAATATAATGTGAGAACAAATCATTCCACATTGTTGAACTGGATTAGTTTATTCATTGAAGAGATCCAACTCAAAAGAACAATTCATTCATTTGAGGGATATAAACATTTTTAATTAACTACAAACTAACGTTTGATCCCAAACTATCTAGCCACTACTGAGTGAGAACTTAATTTAGGCAACAGTTAAAACCCTGTTACCCGTTTTGGCATAGAGTATTTATTTATTTATTCGTTCATTTTTGTCTTTTAAAAAAATACTTTTAGAACATAATTTTGTTACTTTCTAAAAGTATTTTTTTTTTTTGCTTTTATTTTATTTTATTTGAAAATAAATCACAAAAATCTGAATTTCAACATTTATTTTGACATGTCCCAGTAACAAAAGAAAGTTAAGCACCTCTTTAGACTTGTTGAAATCAAATTAAACGAATGAAAAGATCCAATGAGTCGCATGGAAAAGAGCAGCTAGCACATTCTTCAGAATTTCTTCTTTTATGTTCCACATAAGAAAGAAAGCCATATGGGTTTAATGATGACAGGTGACAGAATCGATGCTTTTTCTAAAGTGTATTAAAACACAGAACAAAGGTTTTCCTGTCAACTTATCTGACATCTGACAGATTATTTAGTAACCTTCAGTGATCTGGTTAAACTCTTGAGCCTCTCTTGGTCAGCTGGGTGACTTGTTTGGCGCAAGTAGCATCAGCTTTAGACGAACCCAGAGATGGATCTTTCCCCAAATCCCCCTTTGGTCGAGCAACCGGAGCCCTGCCAGCTAGCGTTCACTCCCCAGGCTGGGGACACAGAGATTCGGAGAGGACGAAAGGGAGAGAAGAGGTGGAGCAGTGAAGCCAATCTCTGTGGGAACGTTGCTCTTCGCCGCATGTCAGGTGCACATCATAAAGGGCCTTTTGTGCTGAGCCTGTGAGCTGCAAAGCAGTCTGGGAGAGCGGAGAGCAGTAGGTAGAGCTCATGTTAGGGATGAGTCCTGAGCATTTTATGAACCCCATTCATCCTATCACTTCATATGAGACTGAGTGAAACATACTGTACCATAGTCTTTCACCCTGCTTGTATACTTCAGAGCTTATGACCTACTCAATGTAAATAATATAAATTGCGTTTTCAACTTTTACTATTGCTGTGTTGACTTCATTATCAAAGTTATTGTAGGAAGAAAACGTACAAAATATATATATTTTTTAAAAATACGATTATATTTTATATAATCTTGGAAGTTTTTCAGTGACTACGAACCAACATTTGTTTCCAAACTAACCGACTGAATATTTTATTTTATTTTATTTACTGCCTGTATGCTTTTTTTTGCCTATTAATTTAAAGTACGAATTTAAAAATAGGAAGCAACTAAACATTTTTTAAATGTATTTTAAGAATTATTTTTTTAGGAAATAAAATGCATAAATAAGGATATCAGTGTTTACTTTGATGTTTCACTTTTTAGTATAAAATGAGAAAATGAAAAAGACATTGTTTTTGTAATTTAAAGGGGTGGTTTACTGTTTTTTTTCTAGGCTTGATTGTGTTTATGGGGTGCAGTCTAACATGTGTTCATGCTTCATTTTTTAAAAAACGCATTATTTTTCATATCATTTACCTTTATTCCATACCGCTCTGTCCCTTCTCTGACAAACACCTCGATTACTTCCTGTTTTTATGAAGCCCCTCCCTCAGAAATACGTGATGGGCTCTGATTGGTTAGCTGGCTCAGTGTGTTGTGATTCACTAAACTGCCGAGCGTGCGTCTAAATGTCCCGCCCCTCAGCTCAGCGGCATGTGCTCCAGTTGTATTGTAAACAATGATTTATAACAATATAGAAACGTCTATATTGCTTATCAATTTGAGCCCGATTGAGACGCAGAGGATATTAGTGAAGAGGATCGCGCAAAACCTGTGCAAGCACGGCTCTTAATGGTATGTTTGTTTGTTTGTTGTCTCATACGTTTAGATACGCTGTTATTATGCTACTACTTATGTTAGCTTTTAATATACAGTTTTATTCTGATTAAAGCTTTAATACAGTACGCCAACCGCACACGCGTCCATGTATAACGCTTCTCATTGCTATGTGAAAATGGAGCAGATCTGACGATCTGAATGAGAGAGAGAGAGAGAGAGAGAGAGAGATGCAGAGCAGGGCGACGCGAGGAACAGGATTGAGAACCGCTGTTTTAGAACATTAATTTTGAAACTTGTGAATCCATTAGAATCGTTAGAAGACAGAATCGCGATTCATATATGAATAGATTTTTACGTGCACCCCTAGTTTTCTCTTCCTCTTCTCTAAAGCAGCACAGCATGGCCTCGCCCCTTCCTTACATGTTCCCGGCGGGTTTATCTGGGTCCGTGACGTATCAGACCCGGAAGTAGTTCGTTGTAGTCCCTTACCAGCCGTTTTTGTAGGCATTAAACTTCCAGAATTTTAAAAGACGATATCTCTGTTTGCATTGAACTTTCAGCGCTGCAACTTTGCAGATGTTGTTTATGCTCAAACAGCAACATTACACACTAACTAATGTTAAAAAAGTGAAATTGCAATAAACCACCCCTTTAAATAATTAAACATTTTTAGAAAGAAATTACACAAATCAGCATTTCAGTGTTTATTTTGACATTTCCCACTTCTGGTAATAAGATTGCTTTAATTTTTTTTTGTTATTTTTTTTACATTTTTATGAGGTATGTAAAAATGAATAGAACACAACACTTATTGTATAATTTTTAGCTGGCAATCAAGATTTTCTGAATGTTTTGTTTTTGAGTTTTAGACCATATACTCGGAGACCATCACCTTTATCCCTCTTTTTCATGCCCGTTTCAGTTTTCCCTCTGCCTTTATTTAATCATACTCTTTCTGTTTCCTCCCACCCTCTGAGCCCCTCTGCTCACTGCCCGTCTGTTTCTCTTTCTGTTTGTCTGTCTCTCACATGGTTTCTAACCTTGGCTAGAAATACCAGCATACCTAGATTCAGATCACAGGCTCTCAGTTATTTCTTCAAATAACGGCCATTGATGTTTTCTGACCTTCGTTTTGAGATGAATGGAGACGAGCTGATAAAAGAACTCGTGCTTGGATTTCTCATCCTGCCAGCGCTGGGCACACATGCATCTCTCTGTGAGGTGCTGCTTTGATCACGGGCGGCAGGGTTCAGCATCTATATGCCAACTGCTCAGCAGTCATGCCATAAATCACTTCATAAATCGCTTCATATGCAGGTGACGTAAGTGTCCGTGATGCATCCATTTCATCTTTTATATCAGTGGGATCTACTTCAATAATAACCTTGCTTTCAACTAGAAGTTTGCGTGGTTATTATGTTGAAGCTCTAGAGACTTGACCAGAAGTCAGATTACTGGTCAGAAGTGCTACCACCACCACACTGAGTTCAACAAGATTTACAAGATTGGTGTGGGCTAATGATGGAATATTAATATCTGTAGATTCAGTATACACAGTGCCTTGCGAAAGTATTCATACCCCTTGTTTTTTTTAAATTATGTTGCTGCCTTATGTTAAACTGCTTTAAATTACTTTTTTCACAACAATCTGCACTCCATGCACCATAATTACACACCAAAAAACAGGTTTGTGACAACTTTGCAAATTTATTAAAAAGGAAAAACTGAAATAAATACTTTGTATAAATAGTCATAACCTTAACTTAGTTGAAGCACCTTTACAGCCTCAAGTCTTTTTTGGTATGATGTGGCAAGCTTTGTACTTCTGCATAAAAATCAAGCACATTTCATCTCTGCTAGATATTTCACAGTCTACTATTTGAAAGGTGGAAGCATTTAGGACCAGTAGTCATGGAGTGAGATCACAGAGTGCTGAAGCTAAAAGTCTCCAATGCTCAGCTGAAGAGTTATAAACTTCCACTGCCATTAATCTCAGCATAAAATCATGTGGCGGGAGCTTCATGGAATGGGTTTCCACGGCTGAGCAGCTGCTTGCAAACTTCATATCAACAAGTAAAATTCCAAGCTTTGGATGTAGGGCTGTAAAGCATACTGCCACTAGACTCTGGAGCAGTGGAAACCTGTTCTGTGGACTAACAAATCACGCTTCTCTGTTTGGCAGTCTGATGGGTGAGAGTAGGTTTGGTGGATGCCAGAAGAACATTACCTGCCTGACTGCATTGTGCCAGCTGCTCAATTTGGTGGAGGAGGGATAATGGTATAGGGGCTGTTTTTCATGGGTTGGGTTAAGTCCCTTACTTCCCGTGAAGGGAAATCTTAATGCTTCAGCATACCAAGAAATTATGAACAATGCTCTGCTACCAAGTTTTTTGGGAACAGTTTGGGGAAGGCCCTTTTCTATTCCAATATGACTGTCCCAGTGCTCAAAGCATGGTGCATGAAAACATTGGTTGGATGAGTTTGGTATGGAAGAACTTGACTGGCCCGTATACTGGACGGGCAAAAACTCCAAAACTCAGTTCCTGTTGATGTAATGCTCCCAGTACTTTTGTTCATTATATAAATATGTTTATCTGCCATAACATGGTAATGTTAATGATCAGAATTTTAATATCTCTAATACTTTCTCAATAAAGCTAAGCCCATACCTGAAGTTATACATGAAAAACTGGCATTGAAGCCAGTATTGTGACTGACCATTCATACGTTTTAATCACACTTTAATTTCCGTGCTGCCCACCTGCAGCATTTCTATAACCTGTAACCCACCATCTTGCCCTTAATGGCAAAGCACTGACTGATGATATGAAAGTGATTTAATTTGATGCGAGAACATCTGGAGTTGTATAACTCAGCAGTAGCATCAGGTTCATAATTTCAATTACAGAAGTGGATTGATGTGGGCTTTTGAAGGTGACTCGATCCTTTTATGGTGAACGATATGATTCAGAAGACGTTTTTGGCACTGGTATGCCTTAGACTTGCAATCCGACCCAAAAATCGGTGAAGAATTTTTTTGGATGACTTATGAGGCGATTAAAGATATATTTATGTTATAACTGTAAAATCCGGCATGTATCAAATTTGTTGATGTGCAGTGTCTGCTTTAGTGGTAAAGGGAGCCATATTTGGTGAGGAAAAGTGAAGCTTTATCTAACTGGCTTCAGACGCTATAGATAGGCTGTGAATATATTTGCTAAATTATTTGCCTACATTCTTAAAAATAAAGATTCTTTATTGGCATCTGTGGTTCCTTTTAACATCCATGAAACATTTCAAAAGCACAAAAGTTTCTTTAAAGAACCAGCCTAAAGAACATTCGTAAAGTATAAAGAGCTGTTCACTGCCAGGTGGCCCAGTAGTGCACAACACAATGAAATCTCCACAACACAATGAAATTAGCTACAACACAATGGAAACAAGCAGCAACACAATGGAAACAAGTCACAACACAAAGGAATCAAGCAGCAACACAACAAAATTAGCAGAAAACATTGGAAGCAAGTCGCAACACAAATAAATTAGCACAACACAACAGAAACAAGCCACAACACAACCAAATTATCACAACACGACGGAAACAAGCAGCAACACAATGGAAACAAGTCACAACACAGTGGAAACAAGTCACAACACAACGGAAACAAGCCGCAACACAATGGAAACAAGCCGCAACATGACAAAATATGCGCAATTAACACAATGAAAACACAATAAAATTACCACAACACAACAAAAACAAGCCACAACACAGTGAAATTAGCACAACACAACTAAATTAGTCCTATGCCTTGTGTTGTGGCGATTTCGTTGTTGTGGAGATTTCATTGTGTTGTGCACTACTGGGCCACCGTAGGTTCTTCATGGCATTGCTGCAAAAATTATTTTTAAAACCTTTGTTTTTAGGAGTGTAGTTATTTATTTTTAGACATTTCCCTCCTTTTCCGTGTAGAAATGTTCAACCCAGTTGTCCAGGAGAGCATTAAATACACATGCTGAAGCTAGACGTATCATAAACAGAGACATGTTATGACTCGAACTGCTGGTTTAGTGCATATGTAACTGCAATATGATGTTATCAGACGTATTCATGTGTTAAATCCGCCAGCAATATCATCCTGATAAGAATCACTGGTCCGTTTACTTAAGTCAAAGGCAAGATGTTACTCCATTTTGTTTTAATTTTCTTCCTTGCCATGTAGCAAATCCCACTTTAATGAAAATGAAAACTATCAGATGATGTATTTTTTGAACATCTGTGCCAAAAGATCCGCCTTGTGATGCAGTTTATTCTTTTTTGTTTTTCTTACCCCCCATACTCTGCTGTGTTGTCTGTGTAAAAAGCACTTCAAATAGCACTGGCAGAGTCCTACGCTTGATTTGGCTCCTTTTCCACTGCACATCTCTGTCTTATACACAGTCGACATCAAACGCATCTCCTGTCCAAGCATCAAAGAACGGGATGGTTTGTTTCTGTCTCTCTTGCCCTTTCCCTGTTCCTGGAGCTGGTGTTTATGCTGGGATTTTCATTAGCAAACACATGCTAGACGTGCTAATCCCTTATGGTCTGATTTTT
This sequence comes from Onychostoma macrolepis, assembly GCF_012432095.1. Classification (NCBI taxonomy): domain Eukaryota; kingdom Metazoa; phylum Chordata; class Actinopteri; order Cypriniformes; family Cyprinidae; genus Onychostoma; species Onychostoma macrolepis. Next base: position 15,991,179 of record NC_081178.1, on the reverse strand, counting down.
GCCTCGTTCTGATGGGGCCCAGCTGTATCGCTGTGGCGTATTTGTGCGAGGAGCGAACTTTGAAAACAAAGTTTGTCAGAGTGATGAATCTTGAGGCTGACAGGAAGCTGGCACTGATCTGGGTGTCTTAAGCTTGATGGTGGCCCACAGTTATTTGCTCAAAGTGACGATACTCCACCACAATTAAATGCATTAGGAAAAGTTTTAAATCAAACCCAGCATTGCGAACGGATACACAGTCAGTGGTATGTTTGCGATACAGCAGTATATATATATATATCCCTACAGTAGGGAAAATATTTTTTGATCCCCTGCTGATTTTGCATGTTTGCCCACTGACAAAGAAATGATCAGTCTATAATTTTAATGGTAGGTTTATTTGAACAGTTGTAGGTTTTATTTATAACAAAAAAATCCAGAAAAAAACGCATTTAAAAAAAGTTATAAATTGATTTGCATTTTAATGAGTCAAATAAGTATTTGACCCCTTCGCAAAACATGACTTAGTACTTGGTGGCAAAACCCTTGTTGGGCAATCACAGAGGTCAGACATTTCTTGTAGTTGGCCACCAGGTTTGCACACACCTCAGGAGGGATTTTGTCCCACTCCTCTTTGCAGATCCTCTCCAAGTCATTAAGGTTTCGAGGCTGATGTTTGGCAACTCGAACCTTCAGCTGCCTCCACAGATTTTCTATGGGATTAAGGTCTGGAGACTGGCTAGACCACTCCAGGACCTTAATGTGCTTCTTCCTGAGCCACTCCTTTGTTGCCATGGGTCATTGTCATGCTGGAATACCCATCCACGACCCATTTTCAATGCCCTGGCTGGCTCCGTCCATCGCCCCTTTGATGCGGTGCAGTTGTCCTGTCTCCTTAGCAGAAAAACACCCCCAGAGCATAATGTTTCCACCTCCATGTTCGATGGTGGGGATGGTGTTCTTGGGGTCATAGGCAGCATTCCTCCTCCTCCAAACACGGTGAATTGAGTTGATGCTCGATTTTGGTCTCATCTGACCACAACACTTTCACCCAGTTCTCCTCTGAATCATTGGCAAACTTGGTCTCAGACGGGCCTGTACATGTGCTTTCTTGAGCAGGGGGACCTTGCGGGCGCTGCAGGATTTCAGTCCTTCACAGCGTAGTGTGTTACCAATTGTTTTCTTGTTGACTATGGTCCCAGCTGCCTTGAGATCATTGACAAGATCCTCCCGTGTAGTTCTGGGCTGATTCCTCACCGTTCTCATGATCATTGAAACTCCAAGAGGTGAGATCTTGCATGGAGCCCCAGTAGAGGTCTGCAAGCCCGTCGGGTCCCGACGGGGCCCGACACGCCGAGTCCATTCGGGCCGGGCTCAGGCCATTTTTTTTTTTTTACAGATCGGGCTCGGGTCGGGCTCGGGCTCATTTAGCTTCTCTCCTTTTATTGTGCCCATATACGCGCAGAGCACACATGGCTAATTAAATACTGATTATTTTATAAATATTATACATCGCCTAAGCAATACGCAACGCATACGCACACATTAGCATACAAGTGACCATGCAGAGCATCAGGAAGAAGTTGGAGCGTGGAATTACAAAAAGTTCCCAATGCTTCGGGAAAAGCTGCATTTTTGATCAGCCATGCATTTGATGATGATCCACGCCATCTCCTCACTGGATGCGCCTTTAGAGAGAAATGCATCTTTAGGGATTTTATAATGAAAGAGTTTTTGTTTTCGATTCGAATTATTTCGCTTTTAAAGTAGTAATTCAAAGCTTTCTATAGATACTATATTTATCAAGTCAGTGAGGCAAGTAGGCTATATGCTGTGTTTCGGTTTTTCAGAACGCCCGCTTGCTCAAAACCGAAACTTTTTATTTTTTATTTTTATGAAAGCACGCTTTGTTGATATTGTGAGTGCACGCAAATAAAAGTAGACCCTTTACGGTTCGAACAACGTAGCCTTTACTCTTACCTTTATGAGCAAAAATGACAGCGTATTTTGAAATGTTTCCAATGCAAGTGATCATTCTTGCGCGTCCTCTAAAGCGCGCTTCAGCTTCCACTCTCCGCACAAACTACTGGATATGCATCAGTGCACATTTATCTAGCTCAAGCGTTTAAACTAACATTGTGGAGCTGTTTTATAATTATAGATTTAATTTTAGAGAAGTCGTGATGATTTGAGAAAGCTAAATTTATCAAACGTAGGCAATGATCAACTCGCTGTCTGCCGCTGGCCGCTTGATCGTAACTTTAAAAAACAAAAACTTACATTTAACGAATAAAAAAAAAAAATGCTCCAAACGTTTTTCTAAATTAACTTAATAAAATAACTAAACGAATTACAATCACTTTGCCATTTCATACAAAACTGAACTATTTTAATAGCTGAAACGGTAGTAGATAAGCTGTTTTGGGAGAAGGGGGAAAAAAGACGGGCTCGGGTCGGACTCGGGCCGAGAATTCTGATAAGCTGTCGGACACGGGCCGGGCTAGGGCCTGAGCGTCTCGGGCCAGGGCCGGGCTAGGGCCTAAATTTTAGGCCCGTGCAGGGCTCTAAGCCCCAGACCGAGGGAGATTGACAGTTATTTTGTGTTTCTTCCATTTGCGAATAATCGTACCAACTGTTGTCACCTTCTCACCAAGCTGCTTGGCGATGGTCTTGTAGCCCATTCCAGCCTTGTGCCGGTCTACAATCTTGTCCCTGAAATCCTTGGACAGCTCTTTGGTCTTGGCCATGGTGGACAGTTTGGAATCTGATTGATTGATTGCTTCTGTGGACAGGTTGACTTTTATACAGGTAACAAGCTGAGATTAGGAGCACTCTCTTAAAGGGAGTGCTCCTAATCTCAGCTTGTTACCTGTATAAAAGTCAACCTGTTTGGAATCTGATTGATTGATTGCTTCTGTGGACAGGTTGACTTTTATACAGGTAACAAGCTGAGATTAGGAGCACTCCCTTTAAGAGAGTGCTCCTAAACTCAGCTCCTTACATGTATAAAAGACACCTGGGAGCCAGAAATTTTGCTGATTGATAGGGGATCAAATACTTATTCGACTCATTAAAGGTGCCATAGAATGCATTGATACAATATTTGAAATTGTTCTCTGATATCTACATAAAAGGTATGTGGCTTAGATAAGGGCAAAAATTCTCCAGAAACAGTTTTACATGTCCATTTACAACCCTAGGATTTCTCCCTAGAATGAAACGGTCTGTTATTGGCTTATTTGGAAGGGTCATGAATAATAATGTTGATGTCACGAATCCGGTCTATGAACTTCCGTTCACTCACCACCAGAGGTCACTCACCACATTGACTCTCACACCATACATCACACTGGACTGCATTTCCCATCATCCATTGCACTGATGACACATACACAGCTGATTACACTGATTGCACACACAGCTGATTGCACTGATCACACACCCTACATAAGCCATGGACTTTCTCTCCCTCACGGCCGAGTATTGTATGCATTTATCACTGTTCTAGCTTTAGCTACTCTACAGAGCCTGTTGTAGTTTCCCTAGTCTTGCCTTGCCTGTTTCGGATTGTGTTTTCCCCTGCCTGGACTTCTGCTTACGTTTCTCGGATTACCTCTCTTGTCAAGCCCCTTTGGATACTGATCGCTGTCGACTGACCCATTGCCTGTTTTAGATGACTCTTTGCCTTGCCTGTGATATACCTGTCTGCCATTGTTTGACCCTTGCTTGTTTCCTGACCACGCCTTTGCAAATAAAAGCTCGCACATGGATCCGCATGTCTCTCATCTCGTTGGCTCCGTAACAGTTGAGCTCTGCTCTGATTGGCTGTTTCACAGTGCGGCTCATTTCAGTAGCTTACATGAAGGAAACACAGGGAAAATATATATTTCAATACTTTCTCGCGCAGTTATATCGTTGGGTAATTATACTGTAAATAAAATGTGGGCATCAGGGAGCTGCTATTAATATGCTGGGCATTGAAACCGCTTTCAAATTGCATGATCACTTTTTAGTTTCACTTTCACTTTGGAGATTCGCGATCGCACATACTCTGTTTATACTATGGAGCGCCAGTACTTACCACGCATTTTACAAGATCAGATGCTTGTCAGTGGTGCTCAGGATCTGTAAATCATTCGCCGTCATCCTCAGTCATCTCTCCTTACTCTGTTTATGTGGTAAGTGAAATATTATGTACTGCAATGTAACAGGCTACTGCTAGCAAGGAGCTAATCATGTCCCTTTAGTGGCTCACATTATTTTATTAGAACACGTTATTTGCTTTCCGTACCTTTCTGAATACACACAAACCTATCCCTGCACTTCACATTCCCTGCACAGCCTGGAACATAACATTTATTTCCATGATCTGCCATTTTCGTTGTTGTCCTCGCTTGTTTCTTCACAAATTGAATGAATGAATGAATGAATGAGGCATTTATATAGCGCTTTAATGTGTATTGCAATACACCCAAAGCGCTTTACAATCATGTGGGGGGTCTCTCCTCAACCACCACCAGGAAATTATACCTGCAGAACTTCTGATGGTTCGTCTGGCATAGAACATGGGCGGGTATATGCAAATGTTGGGGGCGTAACTATTAGTGTTCCCGACTGTTATGTCACAGTCGGTGTTATGTTCTGATTCGCCTATTTTTCAGTGGTCTTTTTATATTCATGAGATTTACATAAGAAGGAGGAAACAATGGTGTTTGAGCCTCACGGTATGTCATTTCCATGTACAGACCTGCTATTATTCAACTATGCCAAGGTAAACACAGTTTTCCATTCTATGGCACCTTTAAAATGCAAATCAATTTATTTAATTTTCTGGATTTTTGTTGTTGTTATTCTGTCTCTCACTGTTCAAATAAACCTACCATTAAAATTATAGACTGATAATTTCTTTGTCATTGGGCAAATGTACAAAATCAGCAGGGGATCAAATAATTTTTCCCCCCACTGTAATATATAATATATATAAATGTAAAAAGTAATTATGTACATACATGGTTGAGTAGTTAATATAGTGTAATATAATATAGATAATTTAACAGTATTTTATATAATTGTTGACTAGTTAATATAATGTGATATAATATAATAGTTTTACAGTATTTGAAACTGAGAAAACTAGTATTTAAATTATAATTATAATCAATAGAATTGGATTTATTTATATTATTTATTTTATATTTATATAAAATATTTGTAGATATTTTATTATTAATATTTTTATATTTACATAATTTTTTAATATGCCATACAAATATACATTATATATTTTATTATATATAAGTAATAATATATACCTATTTTAGATTTTGTTTTCCAAGCTTATGAAGACATTTTTCAAGTATGTTTTATATTATACATTTTATATTGCATGTTTTATGTTTAATTTAGTTATTATATTTCATTATGTTAAGAGGGTTATTATAATTATAAAATAGGGCTATTAATTGGTTAAAAACTGTAATCAAATCAGTTACTCAATATTTCAATATTTGCTGAGAAAAATGAATCAATTGAAATTTAAATATTTTTTGTACATTTAATATGATACTTTTTTTATCACGCTATTTTTACTTGACAAATTAAAGTTTTAAAATGGCATTCCTTATAATAACATGAAGAACATGATCTGTTCGTACAGAATATAATAGAACTATTAACCAAGTCAGCAGAGGCATTTATTTCTTCTCTTCACCAGACACAAGATGTTTGTATATGTCAGAGTTCCTGTTTCCTGGAGCTGTAAACGCCAATCACACATTGTGCTTCTTGCAAACCGTGTTGTTAACATTGTCTTTAAAACACACTTCACAGCGGAATGCCCCGTGGATCTGGCCCATCAGACCACTTGAAGACTGAACATAAACACACGTTCATGGAGTGAGATTCCTTCAGTCTGCTGTTGCACTCGTTCATCTGTTTCTCTTCTCTTCAGGATTCTCAGTTTTATGCAGTAACAATTATTTATTTTAAATATGTGTTCAGCATTTAGTCCAAGACATTTCTTGTGCTAAGAAGTTCTCTGGAAGCAGACTTTCACACATTGTAACCAGCTGTCCAGACATTTTTTTCCATGGAACAACTTGCACTTTTCCCAAGTCTTTATGATCAGAAATATAGATCTGTATCCACTGAATTTTCTCAGTGTTTTTAGAAACAGTTCATCCTAAAATGAAATTTCAGTCATTATTTATGAAACCAAAAACACTAGCAAAAATGAATTTCTGAAAAAAAAAAAAAATCTAAAAGTAATAATTTGAAAAAGCAGTTTCTGTATGTTCTGCAAGTAAAAAAGTCTTTAAAATGGCCTGGATATGTATATAGGTCAGGCATAACATGATCAAAGCGGCCCAGCATAGTGTCCAAAATCCTTGCACACACACACATACACACACACACACACACAAAATCCTTTGGGTGTTGCTGAGTGCAGTTTGACGTGCAGAGGTGTTCTCAGAAACCCCAAACGGGGCCAGAGCTAGCCTCTAAATCACTCTATCACTCACCATCCGAGCGCTTGAGAAAGCATAGATTGTGAACCATTCATGAGGATGAAGATCAAAATCTAAAACCACTGCTGTTATCGAGTAAAAGTGAGCACAAACTAGAAGCCAAGTTTGAGGATCCAGTTTGTACTTTTCCCACAAAATGTTTTCCAAGGTCAGAACCGCAGTGCAGTACATGCTGTAAATTGCATCACATAATATTTAATACTCCCTTCCCTCCGTCTCTCGTCTCATGCAGGTGCAGTACTCAGATCGGCAAACTGACAAAGAGTTCATGACCTACCTGACCCTCTCACCTGTGCAGATGACCTTCCACGGCATTGGGAGCTCCATTCCAGCTAGCCACGACCAGGTTATCTATCTATCTATCTATCTATCTATCTATCTATCTATCTATCTATCTATCTATCTATCTATCTATCTATCTGTCTGTCTGTCTGTCTGTCTGTCTGTCTGTCTGTCTGTCTGTCTGTCTGTCTGTCTGTCTGTCTGTCTGTCTGTCTGTCTCAATGTCTCAATGTCTCAATGTCTCTCTGTCTGTCTCAATGTCTCTCTGTCTGTCTGTCGTTCTATCTATCTCTCTATCTGTCTGTCTGTGTCTGTCTCTGTCTGTCTATCTATCTATCTATCTATCTATCTATCTATCTATCTATCTATCTATCTATCTATCTATCTATCTATCTATCATTCTATCTATCTATCATTCTTTTGATCTATCTGTCTGTCTGTCTGTCTCTCCGTTTATCTATCTGTCCATCTATCGTTTTTCTATCTTTACACTTAAAGTCCCCCTGTAGTCAGAAATTGTATCCCTTAAAACTCATATTTGATAATCAGAATTACATATTTAAATGTTTTTTCTTGTGAAAATAATTTTCTCATGCCTTAAAATAGCTTGAATGTAACTCTACACCCTTGCCTCCTTTACTATGCGTGGATCTATGAATATGCAAATTAGCCCCGCCTCCATTCAGTAACACCAGCCAGGGCCTTCTGATCAATTCAATTCAATTCAATTCAAACCACGGATAATGACTGATAAAACTATGTTTTTACTGAAACTGTTTTTTTATTGAAATACTTTGCATGCCATCTCTATGCTATGATCTCTATGCACGCCGCGTTTGTATAAATGGAGAGAGGGATATGCTAAGAATCTATCCCTTGATGTGATTGGTTGTCGAATTTTGTGACGTAGCAAACCAAGGGCTGTTTCAAACCGCGTTTCTGGAACAGCCTTTGGGAAACTACAGTTTTAAGGAGAAAATACTCAGCAATGGTGTTGATTTATGGATTGGCACATGGTTTGTCTAAAAGCAAATTAAAAACACTACATAGACAAATAAACATAAAAAAACTTGATTTTCACTACAGGAGGACTTTAATGTATGCAGTTTTTACTTGAACAAAATGTAAAATGAAATTACATTTATTTCACTCAGACAAAACGTTTCAAATTATAAAAAAGTGTTCATTTAAAATTACTGTAACACCAGTTGGCTGATGTCACTTGGTTTGATATTTTGCATCTAAAACAGTGATATTCAGACATTGTCAGTGTGATTTAAGTGCCCGAAGGTTTTGGGTTTCTTCGCATTTGTTATGTTAAATGAGTTCCAGATACAGATGATTTTAAAGAAATGATTTGTTCAGCAGGCTGGTATTTCATCACCTTTTTCCCACGGTTTTTCAAGCCAGTTACCGCATTCCATGCCGATTCGTTGATTGCTTTGGAATACAAAACTGATATTGGGAAGATGTCAAACCGACTGACACATTTGTGCTGACAGATCTGAAAGCATCACGCAGTGTGCTGTCAATAAGAGGTGTTCATTATGAAGATTCATTGGGGAGAACATGTTGTGCACAGATATTTTATTGCATTGTTTGTTTGCAGAGTTTCCTTGGATATATCTGACTATCCACAGCCAGTTACTTACTAGCACAGTTTCAGCATTCAGGCAATCGGAACACGCACAGCCATTATCCCCATTGTTAGTGATAAGCGTGGTTTAGTGACAGACCAGACCACGTTTGATTAGGTTTTCTTTTTTCATTTTTCTTGCAGTAATTATGAAACAAAAAGAGCCCTAGGATCTGGGCTGGCTAGTATTCATGAGGTGGCTTATTGTGTAGTGTCATCCATGCAGAAAAGCGGTTGCTTACATTATCTAATCTAAACATAGGACGCTCTTTTGTTCTGCCCTTCAAAGCTCCACTCTCTAATAAAGCCCGTTCTATAACCAGTAATAGGGATTTCTGTTGTGGGGACACAGCCGCCAGAGCAAAATGAAGGCAATATAGGCCATGGACTTGTTGTTGCCAAAAGCACTGGTGCATGACCGACTGTTAGGGAGCCTTTCTTTTCCAGATTCCTTAGTACAGTGGCATCCAGCCACAAAAGGAGTCAGAACAATGAACCCAGGGTGGTTCTGGATTGTGACACTTTTTGGCCCAAGTTGCTCCTCTGCCCCACAGTTTGCAGTCAATGCTTCTAACTATAATCCCCTTCAGCAAGAATGAGAGCAGGGCTCTTTCTCTATCACTTTTAGTGTGTGTAGTTTGTGGTAGCCGGGGACTGGTTGTCACACGTTTTACTCCCTTGAATATTTCTCGGGTGGGCTTATTTTTGAATGATTTCTGTATAGGAAACGCATGGTGACCTTTTGTGACAACATGCCCCAGTATCAGAATATGTTGTCATTTTTGATGCTGTGTTTTGTAATGTGCAAAAATAAGAAACCGTTCTGACCTACGAAGGCAAAACACAAAACAGGACTTGTGACCAAAATCATCTCTGGCACAATGGTCTTTCCTATAACAGATGAGTTTGTCCTAACTTCTCAGATTTAGAAAATCTAAATGTGACCCTGGACCACAAAACCAGTCTTAAGTCGCTGGGGTATATTTGTAGCAATAGGCAAAAATACAATGTATGTGTCAAAATTATTGATTTTTGTTTTATGCCAAAAATCATTAGGATATTAAGTAAAAATCATGTTCCGTGAAGATATTTTGTAAATTTCCTACCTTAAATATATTAACTTAATTTTTGATTAGTAATATGCATTGCTAAGAACTTTATTTGGACAAATCTAAAGGCAATTTTCTCAATATTTAGATTGTTTGTTTTTTTTTTTTGCACCCTCAGATTCCAGATTTTCAAATAGTTGTATCTCGGCCAAATATTGTCTGATCCTAACAAACCATACATCAATGCAAAGCTTATTTATTCAGCTTTCATATGAGACTTTTGAAAAATTGACCCTTATGACTGGTTTTGTGGTCCAGGGTCACATATAAAATCAATCAAAAATAAGTCTATTGTCAGTGTTGCTATTTTGCATTCATAAGGCAGCACTATTTTGACCTACAAATAAATATAAGGGAAAAATAGAATATTTATTTTATATATTATAGTTATAAATTAAATTAAATTATTATTTATGATTTTTTTTTTTTTGAAGGGCAAATCACGTAGAGTAAACTAGATATTTGAATCCAACATGCTAAACCACTGCTAGAGAAAACACATTTGTGTACAATAATTGGACGGTAATCGTTACTATGTAATATGTTTCAAGCAAAGCACAGCGCTGTCAAGATTAACAACTAGATGGTAGGTGGACACGCGTGATCTAGGTTGAGGAATCAACCTCACATGTATACGGATGGGGTTTGCGATGCATGTGGGCTGAGGCACGTGTGCCTGGGATGTTCAGATGGACTGTCTTATCTCACTGACTGTGTAGCCAGTGGGAATGTGATGGGGTCCGTTGATAACTCTTTCCTGGAGATTACCAGTATACTGTCATTCAAGCTGAATGAAGACTATCAGTCCACAAGAGAAGAGTCCTATCAGTGTGTAACATGTTTTTAATCCATCAAAATTGATCTGTCGTCTTGATTTACATTCCTAAACCTGCCACAGTACATTTTGTATCATATATATATCTCACAGGATTTTGATTGGACGTGAGCCGTGTGATGTTTCCCCATAGCCTGTTTCCCCAGGTCACTTTTTGACACATACTCATTGGTAGAATTGACAGAGTCCTGCAGAGAACTGCATAGAGTTGCTCCTGCACTTTCCTGGCTCCTGCAGAGCCTGTCAGTTCACAGGGTCCAGGGCCCTGCTCTTTCTCATTGCCGACGAAGGCCTCAAGCCCCCATAGCCTGACGCCCCTCCTGCCCTGATCCTTGGCCCTCCATGTGCATTCCTGGAGGGCCTGGGCGTCTTAGATATACAGCTGAGCGCCCCCGCCGACCCCGTGCCAGCTACGCAATGCCATCTGCCCAACATATGTTTGCATTCACTCATCTGCCTTGAGCGAAAGAACTGACTGGAGGCTAAAATACATACTCAGCTGCATGTCTTTTTTATGAATGCAGTTGATTCTGTTAATCGATTTTTTGTGTCATTGTTAGTGCGGTTGTGAAAATAGTACTTCAAAAGTTGCTTGAACTGGTCCAGCATGTTGATCCCAGAGTGTTTGATTCCAGGAACGGCGTGTCCATTTTTGGCTTGTTAGGGCCTTTAAATTGTCCATGTTCTACAGAGCTGAAGTAACATAAGTGTCAGCCCACAGCGGCAACAAACATGTCAAAGCGGGGAGCTCACAGAGCCCTGCACGAGGTGTTGCTTATACAACATGGAGGCCCTGAAATCGAATGTGACAGGGCGAATTTGGCTGCTGCTGCGTGTTCACGCTGTGCTCAGCTGGCTGCTCTTTTCCCAAGAGCCTTTGCATCCAGCCTTCAAGCTGAGGCCTGGGAATAGTGCAACCTCATACATCAGGGGAGATCTGAAGTTGGCAGTTTCTGAAGTTCTCAAATGAAGACTAAGAGCTGATCGGCAGAGGCCAGAAGTTCTCGAAACTCAACTACGGGTTGGCTGCTTTCTGTTTTTAGTCCTATAGAAAAAATATAATAGCCGTTTGGCAGACCGTTTCAAGAGTTGGCCTAGTCAGAAGGGATGTTTCACCCAAAATGAAATTTCTGCCCTTAATTTGCTCAAATCAGAAGATGTTTTTAAGCTGTTTCAGCTGGTTTATGTTCATACAGTTTTGTCCATAAAATGGACAAATAACATTTTTCATAAAATATTTTTTTTTCAAAATGAACTTACCAATGCAACATCAGTTTATCTTCAATTCAACGGGATAGTTCACCCAAAAATGAAAATTTTGTCATCATTTACTCACTCCAAACCTGTATGAGTTTCTTTCTTATGTCGAACATAAAAGATGATATTTTGAAGAATGCTGGTAGTCAGACAGTTGATGGTCTCCATTGACATATTTCTTTCCTTACTATGGGAGTCAATGGGAACCAACATCTGTTTGGTTCTTCAAAATATCTTCTTTTGTATTCAACTCATACAGGTTATACACAGGTGAGTAAATGATGACAAAATTTTCATTTTTGGGGTGAACTATTCCTTTAAGGAGGCAATAACATGTGAAGTTCTACCAAAGTTTCAAACATCATCCAGAATAGTACAAGCTACAACAGAAAGTACATTCCTTTGTGTCCCATGGAATAAAGTTTCCTTTTTTGGGTGAACTGTTTCTCTAAAGTTTCAGCCAGATTGTTTCAGTTCAGTCTGCGGGAAGCATAAAAAGCATGAAAATTTCTCAAAGTCTTTTTACATGACTGTAAAGACCATTTCTCCTGGAGTCCCACAACATCTTCGCTTTGACTTCCTAAAAGAACTGAGACATTGTTCTCGAGCAATTAATTGTAGCCCTTGGATCTTGTATGTTTCATTATGTGCTTGTTTGTTTGCAACAGGAAGCCCGTTCATGGTGAGAATGCGTTCCACTTGTTGGGAAATGGCTCTTTCATTATGACAAGCGAGGAGAAAGTGATTGTGCGACAATTCGGACACCTGTTGAGAGGATGGGCAGCTATTGACAGGCCTGATTCATGGCCGAGAGGCTGCTGTGTCCGTCTTCAGAAGATCTCCCACCGGGTGCTGGGCCGTTTGAAGTCTCCTCCGGCCCAGGGCTGGAGACGTTAGTACAGCAGGCCGCCTCTGTCAGGGGTCTCGGCATGTTACTCAACTCGGCAGCTGTTCTCGTCTTCTCTCTTTGACACGGACTAAGCCTTGCATAATGTCCCTGTCGCCTACGACGGCACCTGTAGGAAATCTGTTTACGTAAAAGCACAACCAAAAGGGTCTTACCTAATCTACATTGTTTGGTGGAGGATTATTTTTCGAAGAGGATTATTTTTCCAAGGCTGATTGTGTTTTTAAAGTCCACTAAGCAAAGACCTGTTAATTGAATTGCATGATGAGGGAAAAGTTCACATTAGATTAAAAAAATGCTTCAAAAAATTATCCAAAGTATTATGATGTTTAAAGCTCTTATGTTCAGCTCAAACAATATTAACAAGGTTTAGGGCAAATTAAGCTAAATTCAATGCTAAATTATAACAGACATGGATTGGGTTCACATTCTAATATGGAAGTGATTTTTGACTCAGGAGGTGCGTTATACTACTGCAAAATAATAATATTTATTCATATAAATTGAATTTAAAATGGCTTTAGCACTAATACACTAAAGCTAGGTCTTCTAAAAAATATACATTACTGTTTAAAAGTTTTTTATGACTTTTTTGGAAATAAGTCACTTATATTCACCAAGGCTGCATTTATTTTATCAAAATACAGTAAAACAATAATATTGTGAAATATTATTACAATTTAAAATAAAATGTGATGGCAAAGCTGAATTTACAGCAGCATTACTCCAATCTTCAGTGTAACATGATTGTTCAGAATCGTTCATGTTATTTGGTGCTCAAGAAAAATGTCTTATTGTTATCAATGTTGAAAACAGTTGTGCTGCGTAATATTTTTGTGGAAACCATGATGAATTATGTTTTTAGGATTCTTTGATGAATAGAAAGTTCAAAAGAACTGCATTTATTTGAAATATAGATCTTTTGTAACATTATAAATATCTTTACGGTCACGTTTGATCAATTTAATTCATCCTTGCTGAATTAAAATGTATTACTTTTTTTTTTTTTTTTTGAATTGTAGTTTAAATACCAAAAAAATAAAACACGATTAAAAATGCAAAGTATGGTAATGGTAAAAAATAACAAGAAATTGAATACTTAAGATATTGAATAATAACAGCTGTTTTATGCTTATTCCATGAGTGTTGCTATATGTGCAAATGCCTACAGTTTGGAATGAAGTGGGCATCTACAAACCCGATTCCAAAAAAGTTGGGACACTGTACAAATTGTGAATAAAAACAGAATGCAATGATGTGGAAGTTTCAAATTTCAATATTTTATTCAGAATACAACATAGATGACATATCAAATGTTTAAACTGAGAAAATGTATCATTTTAAGGGAAAAATAAGTTGATTTTAAATTTCATGGCATCAACACATCTCAAAAAATTTGGGACAAGGCCATGTTTACCACTGTGTGGCATCCCCTCTTCTTTTTATAACAGTCTGCAAACGTCTGGGCACTGAGGAGACAAGTTGCTCAAGTTTAGGAATAGGAATGTTGTCCCATTCTTGTCTAATACAGGCTTCTAGTTGCTCAACTATCTTAGGTCTTCTTTGTCGCATCTTCCTCTTTATGATGCGCCAAATGTTTTCTATGGGTGAAAGATCTGGACTGCAGGCTGGCCATTTCAGTACCCGGATCCTTCTTCTACGCAGCCATGATGTTGTAATTGATGCAGTATGTGGTCTGGCATTGTCATGTTGGAAAATGCAAGGTCTTCCCTGAAAGAGACGACGTCTGGATGGGAGCATATGTTGTTCTAGAACTTGGATATACCTTTCAGCATTGATGGTGCCTTTCCAGATGTGTAAGCTGCCCATGCCACACGCACTCATGCAACCTCATACCATCAGAGATGCAGGCTTCTGAACTGAGCGCTGATAACAACTTGTTGGTAAGGGTTGTCCTTGTCCTCTTTAGTCCGGATGACATGGCGTCCCAGTTTTCCAAAAAGAACTTCAAATTTTGATTCGTCTGACCACAGAACAGTTTTCCACTTTGCCACAGTCCATTTTAAATGAGCCTTGGCCCAGAGAAAACGCCTGCGCTTCTGGATCATGTTTAGATATGGCTTCTTTTTTGACCTATAGAGTTTTAGCCGGCAACGGCGAATGGCACGGTGGATTGTGTTCACCGACAATGTTTTCTGGAAGTATTCCTGAGCCCATGTTGTGATTTCCATTACAGTAGCATTCCTGTATGTGATGCAGTGCCGTCTAAGGGCCCGAAGATCACGGGCATCCAGTATGGTTTTCCGGCCTTGACCCTTACGCACAGAGATTGTTCCAGATTCTCTGAATCTTTGGATGATATTATGCACTGTAGATGATGATAACTTCAAACTTTTTGCAATTTTTCTCTGATAAACTCCTTTCTGATATTGCTCCACTATTTTTCGCCGCAGCATTGGGGGAATTGGTGATCCTCTTCCCATCTTGACTTCTGAGACACACTGCCACTCTGAGAGGCTCTTTTTATACCCAATCATGTTGCCAATTGACCTAATAAGTTGCAAATTGGTCCTCCAGCTGTTCCTTATATGTACATTTAACTTTTCCGGCCTCTTATTGCTACCTGTCCCAACTTTTTTGGAATGTGTAGCTCTCATGAAATCCAAAATGAGCCAATATTTGGCATGACATTTCAAAATGTCTCACTTTCAACATTTGATATGTTATCTATATTCTATTGTGAATAAAAATATAAGTTTATGAGATTTGTAAATTATTGCATTCCTTTTTTATTCACAATTTGTACAGTGTCCCAACTTTTTTGGAATCGGGTTTGTACATATATACACACAAAATCTGCAAGGCTTAAAAAAAACAGACTAGTAGTTCTTGGGGTTGGTAATGTGATGGAGCCTTTGTCATGTGGTTTCCCCCAGAACGTTTCCTGCAGTTTCTTGCCTAATAGAAGCAGCTGGATTTTCACTGACCTTACACTGGTCACACTGAAAGACTCGTGTGTGGAATCACATGAGCTTGTTATTTTGGGATGGGTGCGTTTTTTAAATAAATGACAATAGCATTAAATTAAATAGGACTTAAATAGTTTTCTCCACTTTTATTCTAGTGAAGACTCAGTCTCCCTTTGACTCGTTTAAGATGTTTAGTGTCATTTAACATCTCTTCTGCTTCTGGACATTCATCATCAGCCGCTCGGGTCGAATGTCAGCTCTTATCACTGCTCGCGTCGTGTCAGGTAGAAAACGAATAATGATAACACAAGGTCGCGGTTTAGTGATACCAGTCCCTTACCTCCCTCCATCCCCCAAAGCTCACCATTTTAAGAGGCGACTTTTCCCCATGTTTGGAGCCCCTGCTTTCAGCAGGAGGTAGCGGGTTGATCAGCACCCATTTGTCAAGCGGTCCCACACTGCGCCGAGACCCCATTAGCCCGTCTTTGAACGTCGCTGTCTCAAACCGTCCCATCGAGACCCCCCTGATGGCCTGTCGCACCAGCAGCCGTGGGCTTTGGTGAGAAAACAAAGCCCTTCCATTGCACCATCACTCACCCTCGCATGTCTGTCATCTGTTTTTCTTAGGAAACGACTTTCAAAGTTGGCCGCATTAGAATGCGGGGGACCTCAAACGAAGCGTCAAGAGATGATAGGGCGAAGGGGAGGGAAATGTCTTTTCTTCTTCCCTCATTGACCCCCCTCCAATGCCCATCCCTCAACAAGCTTTGAATCGGCCTGCCAGAGGATACGATTGTCGGGCCACTAATCTAAACATGAACTTGCACATTAAGGGCAACTTGTTGATACCTAAAGAGGCCTCTCCAAACACAAAGGGTTTGATAATAGGACATTAGCACCTTGACGGACTCTTAAGTGCCAGACTCATTGGAGTTAACTACCCACGGTGCCACATTCGTGCTTCCCACTCGATTTTTCAAAGCCGCAAGATTTTAATCTCAGTTTCACTTTGAGTTTAGTTTCACACACATGTTTGCTCTGGTGTTGAGTTGTGCAATGAGGATAATTTAGTTGGTTTGGCTGTGATTCACCAAGAAGAAATGAGCAGATTTGTGTCAGGTTTTACAGGCATTACCATTTAAATAATGCTCATTTTAAACATTTATGCAGCCTAGAATCCAAGCGAGCTCACGCACTAAATGCAAAAAGGCTCCTTTTTTTAGATTTTTATTGAATTAACCCATATTTGTCTATTTTTTTTTTCTTGAGTTCCAAAATAAGTTTGTCATGCCTTTAGTCCAAAGTTGCGAGGAAAGTTTGTTGGTTTTTGTCAGCTCACGTCAAAACTGGTTTTCATTTTCGGCTTGTTAATCTTTGTTAAAAAGCTTTTGTTTATTCTTCAAGGAGCGAAACAAAACAAAGGCTTAGTAGCAGAGTGAGAACATATGTTTGCCTTATCTACAAGTTCATTGCATATGTGGGTGTTAGTGGTAAAATGATTATTTCAGACCACACCACCTCCATCGAGTTCTTCTGACACGAAGCTGCTGTTTTTTCGCACCCTTGCCCTCATGTGCTAAGTGCTACGTTCATTAGCACCTTGGTGCCAACGGAGCACAGTGTTTTGCCAATGGCCATTGATTAGTGTTATTTGGGGAGGTGTGTGAATTTACTGTTTGCCCAAACTAAAGAGTGAGCAGTGATTATCAGTTAATCAATTCAAGTCTATATCAAGTTCTGTGTGGTTCCTTTGAAATTGATAGACGAGTGAGTCATGCCCAGGTGATATTTTACTCCAAAAATTATATTTGATTTCTTTCATGAAAGAAATGAAAGAAAGAGATTATATTTTGACAAAGAAAATGAAGCCATCTTAAACCATTCTTAAATATATTTCTATATTTTTATTATTACATATATACACATTTTTTGTATAAATTTTCTTGATAAAAAATTCAAAAAAAAAAAAAAAAATCTTATTATTATTAATGTTAAAACCATCTTGTTTTTGTTTTTACTGTCACTTTTGAACAATTTAAAGCACCCATGCTGAATAAAATATTAATCTCTATATTATATGTGTAAATTTAATGGTAGTATTTGTTGTTCAGCCTTTAACAAATTGTTATTTGAGTAACAAAAAAGTTTTAGAGTAAAAATACTGTGCTACAGTAAAAATATTCACTGTTGTGAATCATTCCTTTTGGTTGAAAAATGCTTTATTGTCATTAAAATAATGCCACAGCACCAAAAAAAAAAAAAAAATCTTAATGGCTCCATAAATAGCCCTTCTTTTCTAAATACAAAATATAATCTCTTAATTATTTCTTTGAATTTTGAAAGGAGCTATGACCAGAATTGTGTCTTGACAGCATGCATAAGTTATTCTTTTGTAAGTATTTTTCCTATATGAATCCCTTTCTCATGGTTCCTTATATAACTGCAGAAGTCAGCACTCTTCTGTATTCTGAAGGTGAGAGGAAGGAGAGCTTTATTAAACTACATTTACAAGCCCTTGGGGATGACTGGGTTTCACATACAGCCCAGTCTATAGGCCTGAAGTAGTCTCTTGATTCCAGTTTTCTCACAGTGGCACCGAAAGACTCATTCAGGAGCAAACTAACACTGACATTTGGAGATTCCTTCCCTGAAACAAACGCTATCCTTTGTCTGCTTTCTTAGTTACGCTTTAGTGCAAAAACCAGGGATTAAGATCCTCTCTTAACTTGATATGTGACACGCGTCTTGCGGTTAAGAGCTGCTCTACATTAATCATCGCCGAATGCTTCTCCTGAGAGCAAACTTTCAGTGGGTAATTGTAAGCATATACAAGACAATGATACTCATTGTTGTGTAATTAACCACAAGTAGTAGGAAACACTATCCCAAGATGTGTTGATTTATTCATTTAAAAATAATTTTTTGACAACCTGTAATTAAGGGATGTCCTTCCCCAAATTATAGACTACTTATGCTCAGTGTCTTCGGTGACAGCTTCAGTCACGACTTGTTCAGAGTCTCTGCACGAGAGGATACGTTTGCTTTTAGCGTAAAAATTCAATAAAAACTGTGATATATTTTTCTGTTTAAATATACTTTAAAATATAATTTAGTCCTCTGGTGGTTAGCCTGAATTTTAATCGGCCATAACTACAGTCCTCAGTGTCACATGATCCCAAAATAGAAATTTGTAACACTTTTATCAATTTTCCATATCCTTGCTAAATAAAAGTATATAAAAAATGTTCTGACCCCAAACATTTGAATGGTAGTGTATATTGTTACAAAAGATTTCTGTTTTGAATAAATACTGTGCTTTTTAACTTTTTATTACTCAAAGAATCCTGAAAAAGTGTCACAAGTTTCCAACATTAATCAGCATATTAGAATAATTTATGAAGGTTCATGTGACACTGAAGACTGGCTGATAAAAACTAAGACTTGCCACCACAGGAATAAATTATATTTTTACAAGAATTAATTTAAATATTAAATATTAAAACTAAATTTGACTAAATATTAAAACAGAAAACCGTTATTTTAAATTGTAATAATATTTCACAATATTATCATTTTATTGTATTTTTTATCAAATAAATGCAGCCTTGATAAGCAGAAGACACTTCTTTAAAAACATGAAAAATCTTACTGTTTTTAAAAAAATTTGTTTGTTTTTGAAAGAAATCTCTCATCAGGGCTTCATTTATTTGATTAAAAATACAGTAAAAACAAAAATAAAATAGTATTACAGTTTCAAATAACTGTTTTCTATTTAAATATATTTTAAAATTTATTCCTGTGATGGTAAAGCTGAATTTTTAGCATCATCTTTTAGCGCCAGTTTTCAGTGTCTCATGAGCTTTCAGAAATCATTCTAATATGCTGATTTGCTGTTTGAGAAACATTTATTATTATTATTAATATTGAAGACAGTTGTGCTGCTTATTTTTTATTGTCACTTGAGCGGTCACATGTATTTGTGGGAGAACATCTACATTTGTCCAGTAGACCTGAGGATGAGGATTGTGGATTTCTAAGCAGGGGTTCATTAGTCACCCAATCAATTATAAGCACCCTAATCAGACTTATCTTATGGAAATGAGAGGAGCAATTTGAGATTGTTTTTCTGTCTGTCTGGGACCCCCTCTCATCTTTCAGACATCATGAAACACCCGTGAACAACGAGTGCACCAGGGGTTAACGCGGATTACGACCGAGGTGTCACACACTCCTGCTGCTAAAGCAAACAACAGGCTTTTTGTGTGTATGTGTGTGTGTGTCTGGTATGTCTTAGGACAAGGATCTTGATGAGTTGCCCTAATGTTGTCAGGATCCATATATGTGTGTGAGAGAATAAAGATTACGCTTTTCTTTTTTTCAGAGAGATTATTATTAGAGATGTGGGCAGCCTTTTGTCGCTGGTATTTGGGAAATGTGCGTGCCGCAGGATGTGTTCAGAGATGCATGACAGGTTTCATATGTCAGATTAATATACCCTTTGCATTTTCTGATTGGAGAAGGAAACTCTCTCTGCGTGGTCCTATCACATCTTCCTCTACTCTCATGTGCATAGATTAGACAGGAGGAGAGCGCAGCCAAATCATACAGCAAAATTGATGATGGTATTGTCAGTGTCATGATGACATTTGTTTTTCAGTTTTAGAAACTGAAAGCGAAGGTTGATATATGCAGATGTACGATAAAGTTGATCTGCCAGAATATAAAAAATTGTAATACGCTACGTAGTTTTTTTTTTTTTTTGTCATTTCTTCTGATCAAAAATTGATGATTCAACAATGATAAGAAGAAGAAATGTCAAATCAGCATATTAGAATGATGTCTGAAGGATCATGTGACACTGAAGACTGAAGTAATGATGCTGAAAATTCAGCTTCGCCATCACAGGAATAAATCTATTTTAAAATAAAAAAACTGACATTTTTAAATTGTACTAATATTTCACAACATTAATGATTTACTGTATTTTTGATCAAACAAATACAGCTTTTTGAGCATTAAAGACTTTTTAAAAATTGTACCGACCCCAAACCTGTATGGCCTCCCAAGAATAGAAAATCTTAAATTTTTTCCCCATATATTGAAAGTTTATCAGCCAAAACTCCAATAAATAAATAAAAACAAAAAAAATTGTGTACATGACTTTTGCAGTAAAATTATTATTTTAATTTTAAACATTTTATATTTTAAACATTGATTTATTTTTCATAAAAGTGGTGTGTATGACTTTTGCAGATGACTTTTGGCCTATATTATAAAAGCTATAGTGGAAATGATTACATTTGTGACCCTGGACCACAAAAACAGTCATATGGGTCAATATGTGGCAGAGATACAACTATTTGAAAATCTGGAATCTGAGTGTGCAAAAAAAATCAAAATACTGAGAAAATCGCCTTTAAAGTTGTCCAAATGAAGTTCTTAGCTATGCATATTACTAATCAAAAATTAAGTTTTAATATATTTACGGTAGGAAATTGACAAAATATCTTCATGGAACATGATCTTTACTTAATATCCTAATGATTTTTGGCATAAAAGAAAAATAGATCATTTTGACCCATACCATGTATTTTTGGCTATTGCTACAAATATACCCCAGCGACTTAAGACTGGTTTTGTGGTTCAGGGTCACACATTTCAATTGCTATAGTGGAGTGGCAGATTACATTTTACATTTACATTTAAGTTTTATGTACTGTATATTACATTTTATTGAAATTTGTTTACTTTATACAAAGTTACCAAATGGCTTCAGAGGCCTTGGGATATTATGCATGAGTCATATAGACCACTTTTATGAAACTTTTGTATTGTTTTTTTACGTTTTGACACCCGACAGCCCTAGTCCTCATTCCTTGTGAAAAGAGCAGCAAGGAACATTCTTCAACATTTCTTCTTTTGTATTCCACAGCAGAGCGTAGCAAATCTGAAATGACTTGACACACGATACAAGTAAATGCTGACAGCATTTTCATTTTGGGTTGAACAGAATAAACTTGGTGTTATCTGATTATTTAGATAAACATAAATCATGTGTGATTGCAATTTTGTAGCTGCATCTCATAATACTGCAGCATTATACAGACAATCTCCATACAGACAAGTACTTGATTTCTGGAACAGGATGTAGCCTTGAATAAAATAGCTCTGCTTAACATCAAGGCTTCCTATCAAAAGTAGGCATGTCGTAAATGTATTCCTCTCAGACATCTTGAGATTCCCTCTTTTTTTTTCATGCAGTCCCTGTAACTTTGGAGTCCAGACGTGTAGCTTTGCGAGTATAACGGGATGAGACTTTGAAATGAGATTTGCAGGATGAAAAGACATTGATTTATAATAAGCCAGTGGGCAAGAAAATGTTTTCCGAGGCTGCAGAAGGCCACAAGGTCCGCCATTAATCCCCTGACCTCTGATAGGAGCATAGAAGAAAGGAAGACAGGCGAAAGCGGATAGGGAGAGAAGACCTTGTCTGCTCTGTTGGTTTGATGGGTTCAGCTGCAGGAATAGCTGGCTCTTTTGTTTGAGGCGCTTCGTTCGTCTTTTACGACTCCCCTCTTAGTTTTACTATCTGCGATCTAATTAGCTCCGTCCTAATCATGTGTTAAATTGCATTACCTGGTGTTTACTGTCTGTTTGGCATGTTGTAAAAACGTGTGAGGGTGCCTGTAAACTCAGATCGCAATGAATTTGATGACTTTCCCCTCCTTTTAAAAAGCTTCTGGTACGAGATTCGCAGGACTTCAGGAAGAAATGTAACCTGTAGAGTTGGCATTTAAAGAACTATATGCTGCACAAAGCATTCTGGGAATGCATTATCCGTTGTGAATGTTTTTGACTCAGTGCCAGCTAAAGTCAGTACATATTATTTCTTATAATCATACAATAATGTATTTTTTTACATAATCAACCAAAACACAATTTACATTTCACCAAAAACAAAAAGGTAATTTAACTTAATTTGTGTCCCACAGTTTGTATCCCATCCTGTTACCACAGGATTTTTCTCATGTTAAAAAAATAACATTCCTCAATATGTTGCAATATTTTTTAAAGTACATATTTACTTTAAAAAAGTAAGATTATTATTTTATTAATCTTATTCCTTTTTTTTATTTTATAAATTTTCACACAAGGTAAGATCACCCATGTTACTCTATATGGAATATATATATTTATTTATTTTATATATAATATTTTTTTTTTTTAATGGAAGATCTGTTTATCCACATATGCAAACCAGTTTTTAGTCCAAAACTAGACTTGTTTTTTCCCCCAGAAATTTTGTCTATTTTTGTGTTTTTAACTACAATATCTAAGTTTACTGTTTAAAAAAAAATGTATTTGTAAACTGTATTTAGACATTATTAGCTATGCAACCTAGTTACAAAAGTTAGTTAACATGATTGAAAAAGCTGTGAACTTCCTATAAAGTGAATGGAACATAAAAAAAGTCTAATGTTAAAAGGTTTGTGGTCGGTGAGATGTTTTAAATGTTTTTGATAGATGTTTCTTATATTCATCAAGGCTGCATTTATTTGATCAAAAATGCAGAAAAGCAGTAATATTGTGAAATACTTTTTTCCATTTTAATATTTTTTAAATGTAATTTATTCCTGTTATGGCAAAGCTGAATTTTCAGCAGTCATTAATCCAGTCTTCAGTGTCACATAATATGCTGATTTGATGCTCAAGATTATTATGAATGATGAAAACAGTTTTTTTTGCAGAAATCTTTTTTTTTTTTTTCAAGATTCTTTGATGAATGAAAAATGCAAAAGGATGGCATAGAAAATCATTTGTAACATTCTAAATGTCTTTACTGTCATGTTTGATTAAATTGATGCATCCCTCCTGAAAAAAAGTATTAATTTCCTTCCAAAAAAATTGTACTAAATCCAAACTTTTGAACAGTAATGTAATTATTTACTATGACCTTATGAGACTGATTAAAGGTTGATTTAAAAAAATGAACTTCAAAATGAGACATACTCTCTCATGTCTCCCAAGGAAATACACTGACATTTCTGTAATTCACTCAGCATGCCGCAGTTAACATTATTGGATTTCCTATGAAATGCCATTATTTGCACACCTCCTCTTATGCAATCAGAGCCTCTGACATCAACGATGAGGATCACATTACGAAAATACCACTATATTTCCTCGAACACCATGCGAATGCTCTGAAATACATATGCGCCGCTTAAACTAATAGTCCAATCAGGCACATGTTACACATTCATCAAGTCCAAGGCACACGGGTCCAAATGTGCCAGGATTGGAAGTACGTCAGATCCCTGGAGTGGCCAGGCCCTTTGATACAAGCAATCCAGAATGTATTGTTTTTTGTAAACACATCTCAATGATGAAACGTCCACTGATTGTGCCGCACGCTCTCCTGGCAACAAGGTCAAGTTTTTCCCCAACAAATTGGCCAACGTTTTGGGGGTGGAGGGCGATGCAGTCGTTTTTGTAATCACCGTCAAGCACCGTGTTTGCTGGGAACGCAGATGGAGAGGGGGCGTCCGGACCCTACATGCTTGAGTAATAGGGAATCTTGCACGCCATCAGGGATGGGCCCTACTCATTACACCATGCATTAGAGCGTTTTATTGGTGCGTCCCGTTTGGATATGGAGTGGTTAAAGCTTCCTCTGAGGCCGCTATGGGGGGTGTGGAATTGCGTATCGGGACGGAGGAGTGTAAAACGCTGTCTGACTGCAGACACTCTCTGGTTACAGGGTTCAGTTACATGCATACACACACATATGCACACCTTTCATCCAGTCCAGACAGTCAGTCACTGTGAGAAAAAGATAGGTGATGAGTTATGGCTTTTACAAGATCACATACAAATATACTCAATATTTAAAGGTCCTATATTGTCAAAACTGAATTTCCTGGCTTTTTTCATGATAACTGAGGTCTAGGGGCTATGTAACTACCGTATAAGTTTCAAAACAGTCAGTCCACAGTAAAATGCACACAGCCTGCATAAAGTTAGCTGTGCTTTTTCACGAGTCCTTGTGACTTCTGTAAAAATGTGATGTCCGAACTACAATTAATCATGACAATGTATATACAATTATAAATTATTATAAATCGTCAGTTTGTTGTTTTACACACATGCACACAGACATTATTTCATACACAACATAGTCATGATCGAGATGCAAGAAATCTTCAGACGCACCCATAACAACAAAAGACCACACTTTATTGAACCTTTTCTGATAAGAAGTGTGCGCTGCAAACGCGAGCATTTTTGATGATCGTTTCTGTCCAGTCCGCTCGTTTTATTGCATTTAACCACAGCTGTCGTTGGTTTTTTGTCTGGCAGTGGCAGCAGGTATGCGATCAAATTTCTAATTTGAGGCTGTATTACATCGATTCTGGCACCCAACAAGATGATATTTTAAGCTTCTTATGTAGCCGAATCTGCGCTGGTTTGAATGGGCCGCCTCCAGTTTTCTCTTTGTTTTGCTTCCAGCTTAGCGCAGTGACGTCGGCCCTAACTAGTTACCTGTGGTTGGCCTGGCCATGCGTCACTCAGAAAAAAACAGGCCAATCAGAGGATAGGCTCATGAATATTAATTAGACAGGCCAAAATCGACCTGTTCTTAGCAGAGCTCCTGAAAGAGGAGCTGTAAAAATATATTGAGATGGTTTTTGGTACTTATACCGCAAATATATATTCTTAAGGACATCAAAACCTAAAATAAAACTCCAGAAAGGTGTACAATATGGGACCTTTAAAGTCTGCACTAAATGGAAATTCACTGTTCACTGTGTTATAGATGTTATTTTGAACAATTCATGCATGCATGTTTCATTTTTAAAAAAGGTTTGACTTAGTAATGTTTACTTGCCCGCATCTCCACATCCAATCAACAACCGATGCCTAGAACTGAGTCCCCGCCCTACATGTTCGATAGTCTGCTTCACTCAAATGTACAACACAATCCAGAAGAAAAAAATTCAGGCTACTTCTGTTACATTGTGACTTCGAGCAATTTTATGTCTGATACACTGTTTAACTGTCTCTTATCACACTTTTAAAAAAATTTAAATTTTGTCATAATTTACTCACCCTCATGTCATTCCAAACCTGTATGAGTTTCTTTATTATGCTGGACATGAAAGAAGATATTTTGAAGAATGCTGGTAATCAAACAGATGGTCCACTTTGACTTCCATAGTATTTATTTCCCTACTATGGTAATCAATGGGGACCAACAAATGTTTGGTTCTTTAAAATTCTTCAGAATATCTTCTTTTGTGTTCAACATAAGAAATAAACTTACACAGGTTTGGAAGGAAATGAGAGTGAGTAAATTATTACAAAATTTTCATTTTTGGGTGAATTATTCTTTTAAGGGACTCTGGGAAAATAGTTTAATTGAAAAAAAAAAAAGATTATTTTTTTAAAATACCTTTGCTATGCATTTTTAATGCTTACAGAATTACAGAAGTAAAATTCTATAACTAAAATGATTTTGAATGATAACTTAAACCTTTAACAACTTTTGTTTCAAATCAAAGGTTGTAATGATATGATTCCTTGCTGGTTGGTTTGGTTCATGGGTAAAAAATTATGCTAACCTTACTTCTAAATTACATGTGTGAAATGTACCTTGGGTTAAGTGCAGTGTGAAAAGCCCTAAAGTTATAAGTTAACTTTTTTAAATCCCTGTGGGAAAAATGAATGGGAAAAATACTAAGAAGGCCGCTCAAAAAGTGGGCGGACACTAATGCACTTTAGGGCTTTTCACACTGCACTTAACCCTGGGTTATCATCGTTTGAAACACCACTTTTAACCCTGGGTAAAGGTACATTTCACACATGTAATTTAGAAGTAAGGTTAGCACCATTTTTTACCCAAGGTTATGAAACCCGGCTTTTGAGGTTCACTGCAGTGCCAAACGATTTGGACAGTCACAGAAAAATAGCGGGTTATAAAAACGTAAATTTCAAACGTAAAACACATAGACTGACATTAAGAAGAGACTGTTTTATTTTTACCTTTATGGTCCAATGAAAAGTCAGAGGAAACTTGATAGTACAGTGTAGAATAATACAAAGATGCGCAATGCTAAAGCCATTATGTCCCTACGAAAAATAACCATGGTTTTACTACAAATAAAACCAAAAAACCACGGTTACTATAGATAAATCATGGTAACCACAAATTAACCATGGTTTTGCTACTCTAACCTTAGTTTAACTGTGGTATTTGTAGTAAAACTGTGGCTATACAAAGGGTAATAAATACGCCAAAAAACCATGGTTACTACACTTTTATTGTAATAAAACCATGGTTAATTTTTGTAAGGGGTAAACAGGTTGTGCTGTGTTTGTCCAATAAATGATAATAACACCTCAAACATGCAAATAAAAACATTAACCCAGGGTTTAGTAATGTACAATCTGGAACATCAGCTAATGAATACCCAGGATTAACTGTTAACCCCGGGGTAATGTATAAACAGTGTGAAACGTGAAACAAGGTAACCCATGATTCTGTTTACCCAGGGTTTTGAATGACCCAGGGTTAACTATTTCATGTGTAAAAGCCCTTTGAGTATCACATTATTATATTAGTAACATGCTAACAAAGACAACTCCAAAGAGTTCTTCTGCTGACAGCAACAGTTTTAAGTTATTAGCTTAGCAAAATGCTAATATCAAACTGTAATGGAAGCCTATTCTTTTGTATTCTTTCACATGAGAAGCGCATAAGATGTTGCTGTCTATGTAAAGCGCTTCAAATTAGTCTTATTAAAGCAGCACACTTGGTTTTGGAGCTAATATGTTGCATTTTTAAGACTTCAAGAAAACAATGAATGGCCTACAGTGAAGATGGGGGCTGCAATCTCAGTGGTCAGTTTATTATTTATGCAAATGACAGGAAGTGATTACACGCCCCCACCAAACCACGGTTTCCTCACTGTTAAGCTTATGATATAAAGGTCTTTTTCACTAGGTATGCAGTGACATGACAGCTGCCTGCTGATAAGCAAACCTCCATTTGCATTTGCTATGCTTTTTTTCCGGTCTGGGTATTTGTTATGATGAAATCTATAGATGGGAAGGAAAAGAAAGGACTGTGGAGGGAAACCCACCATATGCAGTTGCCCGATAGGCTGGGTCCTTGTGTCCGCCCACAGTTTTCCATTTTGCTTTAGGCAACCCGTGCGGACTAGATTATAATATGAGGGAGAGAGGAGATAAAAGATGCTCTGGGCAGAGAGGAAGGGAATCCTTTTTCTATGGTGGCATCCCTCTATCATAGAAAGAACTGTGTGATGTCAGTGGAAGACTAGTTTCATGATCCCACGTTAAACTGCAGTATTTCCACTGTGAATCATCATTTAGACATCAGAGTTTCTCAAGACTATACTTATCCTGACAAATTGTGACAGAAAAAAGTAGTGAAGTGAGATGTGGTCACAACTTTATTGTATTGAAATTCAAATTTTATGTTTTACATTTAAAATATTTTTGGAAGGCGTCCTTATTCTCACCAAGGCTGCATTTTTATAAAATCATACATACAGAAAAAGACTAATATTTGAAATGCTAATGTGGAAAAAAAAAAAACAGGTTTTTTGTTTAAATACATTTTAGAATGCAATTTATTCCTGTTTCTCTTTTAATTTAACACTAAATTTTCAGCAGCCATTACTTCAGTCTTCAGTGTCACATGGTCCTTCAGAAATCATTATAATAGGCTGATTAGCTACTCAAAAACATTTCTTATTATCAGTGCTGGAAACAGTTGTGCTGCTTGATATTTTTGTGGAAACTTTATTTAGTTATTTTTCCAGGGTTCTTTGATGAATAGAGAATTCAAAAGAACAGCATTTATTTCAAATATAATTTATTTTATAACATTATAAATATTGATTGATAAATAATAAATGTAATGTGTCCTTATCTATTATATACAAGCCATTGTACTTGCACTATATTGTTTAGTTTTATTTCTGATATATTTTATTTCATTTCATTTTATTTATTTTATTACTTTAAAGTTTAAATTTGAAGTTACTTTGGTACCTCGCTTATCTTATCTTATTCCTTGTTTTTTATTTTTTTATTTTGTTGATTTAAATTTTTTAAGCACCCAAAAAAATAAATCCTGATGTCTTAAATTGAAGCTATTCATTGAAGAGCCATTCCACATATAAAAACCAATCAGAATGCATTTAGCTAAGTATGATTTCCTTTCTGCCAAATAGCATTGGTTCTCATGTGTATCTTAGTCGTTTGCAGCACATTTAAAAATGCAAAAAGTGCAAATGAGATTTAAAAACCGAGGCAGAGAGCAAGTTTTTCCCCAGTAACGAAAATAATAGTTTTACACTGAAACTTTTTAGTGAGTGACTAAGCCTGACTGATATGATGTCAGTGACATACACTAGATAAATGCGTTTTTTTAATTTCACACTTTGTTAATCTCTTAACTACGGTGGAGCGGGATAGTGCAAGCGTTCTTTTTGATTAATAGTATGAATGTATGTATTTTATACAGGGAGTGACTGTTTTAAACTGTCTCGTCAGATGTTGAGGTATGCAGTACCCTTGCACCTCTCCCATGTGGTTTGTGTTTTGACATGGGAGGTGCCATCCACGGTGTCTGAATGACGAACAGATAAAGCAGCCCTCTCCGGCCCTAATGACGCATGACATGCTGCTGCGTTTTGGGTCCTAATTTATGGCTTCCTATGTCAGCAGAGTCCTTCTCTCCAGGGAGGTTCAGGCA
Source organism: Onychostoma macrolepis (assembly GCF_012432095.1). Lineage (NCBI taxonomy): Eukaryota > Metazoa > Chordata > Actinopteri > Cypriniformes > Cyprinidae > Onychostoma > Onychostoma macrolepis. Next base: position 15,961,931 of record NC_081178.1, on the reverse strand, counting down.
ATTATTGACCTTGCATTCTGGACACGTTCCATGAGAAGGCAGAATCTGGAATTTTGATTACGGTACTCCGGGCCTGTGTGAATGCAGATGTCTCAGCCTTGTTTTAAACACAGTTTGCTACGTCCAATGACAGGCAGGTGTGTTTAAAAGCATATTTTAGTATTTCCCAAAAGGAAATACATTATAATCTCCAATCTGGAAACTGTTCAGTTTAACATTGTGAAATTTGTAGCATAGGGCTGTATGTTGAGAAACATCGTTTAGATAGATTGTATCAGTAAAAACTCACATTTAGAGATGTCTACACATGCTACAAAATAATTGATGCACTTTTAACTTTGAGTAGCTTGGACCGCTTCCATGTTGGCCCGTTTTAGTGTTCTAAATAAATTTCACTTCAAGTATTATTATACATAAGATCTTTTCCAAATGATCAGCCCAGAAGATTATTTATTTTATTGATGATTATTTTAATTAAAGTACCAATGTACAGTACCACATTCAGTTGTATGTGGAAGTGGATATTAAACAGTGCAGAAGTGGATATTGTGATATGAATAGTTATTGAAATAAAATAAAATACATTTATTTATTTATTATTTATTCCGTTTATTATTTTTAACATTTTTATTATTGCATTTTAACAGCATACATTTACACATGTTTGCATATAGCAGAAAGAACAGGAACATTATTTTATTTTATTTTTATAAATATATTTATGTATATTTTTGTTCATCATGTAATATCCACTTTTGCATTGTATAATATCAACTTGCACACACACACACACACAAACAATGTGGTGTTGTAAATTGGTACTTTAATTCTTAAAAATAAATTAGTTAATAAAACTTAATTCTCAAAAAAGTTAGGTACCTGTTTAATTTTAAACTTAATTCTTTGATATTTTCAGTTCTGTTTGTTTGAGTTTTACATTTTAGTTTATTTTTTATTTTGAATTATTTTTTATATTTCTCAGCACAATCTAGTTTTACTAAAAACTAATATTTTAGTCTATTTGAGTTATTTTTGGAGTTTTAAAACTGTATTTTAATTAAATTTTCCAGATATTTTTTGTTTTGTTTTTAATCTGCATTTCATTTAAAAAAAAAAATATATATATATATATATATATTTAGTTTGCGTTAATAATAGCACTGGTTTCTAATGGTTCTTCACACCAGCCCTCTTGTTCTGTTCTCACCTGTCTGATTAGATAATCCTAAATCAACAATTGGTGTTGAGAGCATGTGTTCACGTGAAAGACAGTGTGAAACGCTAAGGGGGCACGGGGGCTTTTTATTTGAACCTTGCTCGCATAACAGGGAGAAGGTTTTATCTCTCCAAGCACTGAAAAAATTTAACGCTTCCACCCTGTGCAGAGCACGGCTGACATTTTTACAATTAGCTAGGAGCCCAGCAGACGCGAGTTTAGAATGTGTTGATGAGCGGCAATAAATTACGTGCGAATGTGCGGAGCGTTTATCACTCGCCATTTTCACCATTATTGCTTCAACGACAGTGAGAGAGAGGGTCTCTTTGTTCTTGTCTGTGTACTCATCTTTCTGATGCTCCTACAGAAGTGTCAGGAACAGTCTGGAAGCTGGATTTGATAAGCGGCTGAAATTCCACATCTCCCTCCTATTGGTTTCTTCTTTATGTGTGATTTCACAGCCCATTGAGCCGAGGGCTCTGGTATGTCCTGCTTCCAGAGTGGCTCATTTGGAATGGCGCTCATCTGCTCCTCGTCTGATATCCGGCCTGTTCCAGACTTTATGGATGTGAAATATAGGTGGTGTAGGACAGGGAGCCGCTTTGGGCGCAGGACGGCAAGTTTCCAAACGAGAGCCAGGAATGTTACTGTGAGTTGTCTCTAGAGCTTTGATGTCTGAAGAACGGTGGGCTTTCTGTGGGATTCTCTTTCCATCGGCCTCTCACGTTACCGTTGCGCTCCGGAGGGCCGCTGAATGGATTTATATGCCCCTTTTAAAAACGGGAACAACTTTTTTCCAACTGTACAATAACCTACATGTACAGCAGATCTCTCATAAAGTGACTGTGGACATTTTAAAAGGATTGTTCACCTGAAAATGATAATTCTGTCATCATTTACTCACCCTCGTGTCATTTCAAACTAGGACAGAAAAATGCATTTGTAAATTCAATTTCACTTTATTGTTGGAATTTCTTCCAAAAATTGTCTCTTTTTCCTCAGAAACTTGCTGCCTACTTAGAACCCCTATTCTGATTCATTAATTTTACTGACTGATGAACAAAAGATTTACGTAAACTGTTCAATCTGGCATATGGTACTCTCAGTCTTCTATTCGATGGCAAAAGTTGATATTCCTCATACTGAATATGGGAAGAATCAGACATAATTTTACCTGTCAGGGACAACATTTTCTTCTTGTACAACTCATGAAAACTTGGCTCAAGCATTTGACCCATAATCTTAGAACAGTTAGATATCAATCTTGCCAGTCGAGCTTTGAGTTGAACAGAGAGACAGCTATACCAAGCACATATTCCATATTGTACAACACTCTATGTTACAAATTGAAAAAACATGAGCAAAATCAGTTTGTTTGCTCCAAAAGACCTTAGTCTCCTGAGGAAATAAATACACTGTTGTGCTTTACAACAAACATACTCTATATGTGCGCTCCATGATAAAGCAGCGTCCACATAGATACCCATGTATGCAGAAACTATTTCAATCAGTGTATTATGTATAGTCACTCGTGTTTGATACATGTTCTCTGGAAGTCCAAAGATAATTTCCTTTGTCTTCTTTTCATTTATAACAAGTGAATTCCTCTCACACCACACCACTCCACTAATCTATCTGTACAATACTGATGCATACTGAGATCATCTTCACTCCCCAATAAAGACAATAACACTGTGTCACCCGAGAACTTCAATATGTATGTGTTTACACTGTCAGATTTACAATCATCTGTATACAAAGTAAAAAGAAAAGGTGAACTCACACACCCCTGAGGCACTCCTGAATAAGTAACTATTGAATTCGAATATGTCTGATTAACTCTAACTATCTGTGTTCTACCTATCAAAAGTGAATAATACCAATGGATCAAATAAGGATTTACTTTCATTTGAATCATTTTTGTTAGTAGAAGCTCTGGCTGTATTGTATTGAATGCAGACGTGAAGTCCAAAAAGAGGGCCTGAGCTATAGTTTTAGGATTATCCAGATGTTTCAGGATCAAATGTAACAATGTTACTACTGCATCTTCAGTACTACGATTTTGCTTATACACTGAAAAAAAAAAAAAAAAAAAGTTGAGCCAACTTAAAATTTTAAGGCAACCAGCTTCAGCAGATTTTTTAGTTTTCTCAACTTGTCGTTTTAAGTTTATACAACAAAAATTTGAGAATCTCCCACAAAAATAAGTTGAGCAAACAATCAAAAAATCTGCTGAAGCTTGTTGCCTTGAAATTTTAAGTTGGCTCAACTTTTTTACAGTGTATGCAAACAAGTGTCTAGCCTAAAAAGGAACACAAAGTGGCCCATAAGATGATCCAAATGCCTTAGACTACTTGCAAGTAACAAGTCATTCAGACTTGTTTAGTGAACTGGATCAAACAACTCATTTGACTCTGAAGAATGATTATGAATTCGATAACGCTGTTTCTCACACAGCTTAAAGGGATAGTTCACCCAAAAATGAAAATTCTGCTTGCAAACAAGGCATGTCACATTCATTTTCTATGTCAGAATGCCGGCTTCTGCGTCAGCAGCACCACACACGTGTCGTGAAAGAGAATACATTTTTGAGTAAAGTCATTATTTTAGTTTTCTTTGCACACAAAAAGTATTGAACGTGTCAGTTGCGTTGCTGTCTGTGGAGGGTCAGAAAGCTCTCTGAGTTCATCAAAAATAAATTAATTTGTGTTCTCAAGATGAACAAAGGTCTTACGAGTTTGGAACAACATGAGGGTGAGTAATTAATGACAGATTTTCATTTTTGGGTGAACTATCCCTTTAATAATGGCTTTAAATTGAATCATTAAAAAGTCATTTAGTCTACTTTTATGGAGTTTTGGGGTTCTTTTTGAAGCTTAGAAAGCTTCAATCTCTGTTCATTGTAATATGGAAAAAATCGACCAGCACATTCTTAAATTTATACATTGTTTTCCACAAAAGAAAATTCATATAGATTTAAGACACTTTATTTATTCAAATTTAAAAAGACATAGAGATTTGAGTGACATAAGTGTTTTGTGATTAAAGGCCCATTCCACCAAGAATGATAACTATAACAATAATGACATTATATTGTTGAAATCAATTTCAGAACTTTTATTTTGCTAATGAATGATAAAAACATTGACAGCCAACCAAATCCATACGACTTTAAAGAGCTTGAGCATAACTACAGTGTGTACTAAGAGTAAACAGAGCGTTATCCTACATTGATGTGGATGCAAACAGTTATCTTTATTGTAATCATTCTTATTGTAAACAGGCCTTAAGTGATGACAGAGTTTTCATATTTCAATGAACTATCCCTTTAAACCGCAATAAAGAGTTTCCCTCCGTCTCCCCTCCTTAGCGGCTGTAATAATTGTTTAGTCTAGGATGAGAAATGTCACAACCTCACCGCCGTGAGTCATCCATAAATTTTAATTCTTCCATTTAGCTCTGATCCTATGGCATCAGCATTTTGACGAGAAAGCAGCTCTGACTCTTTTGATGTCAACAGCCTGTAAAGTTGTGTAATAAATAAAACAAAGAGCAGGATTTGTGTTTCCATTCACTCACACGAGCTTTGAGTGGCTCAGAAACCCATCTGTTGGACAGTCGGGAAAAGCCCACCGGTATTGGAGGCTGAACCAGAGCGAAAGAGATTGTGTCTGTGTGTACACCTGCAGAGTGTTTGATTGCGTTTCAGATTGTGGGCCTGTTTATAGTGCTGCCAAAGACGCAGTGAGCGGTTCCTCGTCGTCAGTGGTTAATGGAGGACTAAATGGGCTGTGTCTTCAGCAGCATGTCTCATAGAGATGAGGTGGCAGAGAAAACAAATGATGAAATGCCGATCAAAGGCCAGCAGGGGGCCAGGACTGATGCTCTTGGAGTGGACCGTGGTTGAGCTTCGGTGGGAAGCTGTGCCGGACCATGGGAAAAACCCACCGGCCGACCAGATGAGAGCTTAAGCCTGGGCTTCATCTCTCCCCAGTAAAAACATGAGATGATCAGGTCTAATAACGTAAAAGACTACGCCCATCTCACAAATGTTCCCTCTTGAACTGAATGTTCTCACATTCAAGAACACTTATGCTCGCTGGAACTGTGGCTTAGTGAGAGATTGAGCCATGGTGCTCATGTGGGAAGTGCAAGTTTGAATCCTGTACTATCAATAAAAAAGCTTCATTCACTAATTCACCAGTGAGTTGTACCACTATCATGCAATATTTCTTGATTGCAAACCACCTGCAGTCCAAGCCTGGCTTCAGAATCAAATCACTGAGGGTGCTTCTTAAATTAGTGAGGGTGCTTTAACCTTAATATGTTGGTAGGGTGACCATACGGGCCATTTTTACGGGACGCACCCTTGCCAAGATTTCTATATTGCCTAAAATATCCAGGTTTTGGCTGTTTGCACTGTGCAGATCGATCGTTGTATGACATTATTTCATGAGAGCTATAGAGAGCAGAGCAGACGGTTCCTTATGCTTCAAATCGTTCTCGCGGTACTTTGGTGTCATACAATGATCGGTGCGCAGCTTCAAGTCGAACGAACGAATGAACAAACACATGCGTGTATTTGCATCGCTTTGATCGTTCACCTTCTCACGCGCCACAGATTATTACAATACCTTCATGTTATTGGTCAAATTACTTTGGATGTTTTAGGCAATATAAAAATCCTGGCCAGGACGTGTCCCGTATAAATGGCACATATGGCCACTCTATATATAGGCTATATAAAGGTTTTAGTGCCGTCCATTGCTATTGCGCTAAAAAACTCTCTTTCATCTTAGTTCATCGCGATCTCACAGTTACGTTCTAATCAATGAAGTTCTCTACGCTGCACAATGAATCTCTTATTTACATTGCATCTACTACACTTCGTTATAATGAGATTATTTGTGCTGAACACAACACCTGCAAAAACTGATTTGAGCGGTGAGTGGATTATTAAATGCCTCTGATTGACTGTTGCATACAATAAATCAACAGATATGTCTGTGATTTGGTTATTGCTCAACGCTGCAAAACACATTGAAATAGAAACCGATCTCCAGAGCGCAAACCATAACACACTGGATAGTTTGCCATTATTACAGCTTTAAGTGAGGGTGCTATTGATTTCGTTTGAGGGTGCTTAGCACTCTCTAGCACTACCGTAGAACCGAGCCTGCTGCAGTCCAACTTTTAACCAGATGTTCATTCATAGTCCTGCATCTCAAGTTTTTTGGCCAAACACTGTTTCTTTCTATGCAAATGAAACTTAACCCATTATCACACTTAACCCTATAAAGCCATACTTTATTAAATATCATACGCAAATTTATAAGGTCTCTAGATTATCTATATGATTAAAACTTTGCTGAAAAACCTGTAAGCAATCTACTACATTCCGTCTACCCTCTGATTGGTTTAGACTTAAGTAAAAGGCCTTTTTGAATAATTTTAAAAATATCCTCCTTTCAAAATGTCTTTCTGCTGTGAAATTTTTAATGATTTTTAATAAGAAAACATAAGAACTTTTATATTGTTAGTAATATTCCAAGATCAACACTCACTAGACTGATACATATATATATATATATATATATATATATATATTATAATAATGTTAAAATGTATAAAATATGATGCATCAGACTTTTGAGGAATTTTTACATTTCTCAATCATCATGATATTGGATTGCATTATATGGTTTGCCCCTAAATAAAAACTACAGAGCTTTGATCATAAAACTAAGCATTTAAGAGTGACATATAGAGTGACAACTGATGTTTATATGCATTTTAAGTAGCCTGCTAAACTGATCAAAGATCTCATTAATTTATATTACAAGCTATCAGAATTTTACCTTACTTTTTAACCATAAAAATGTCAGAAACTGCCCCAAATGGAGTCTCTAAATGAAACTTTTTTCTTTCTCGAGTTTGAGCTCCATATTCTCCTATATGTTAT